>NW_028125055.1:0-130836 GCF_965194825.1 Balaenoptera physalus
TTCGAATCGCATTTAAAGCACAGGAAAAGCGGCAAAACCTCGACAATGATTGCCCTTGGCCAAAAAGGGCGTATGCGTTTTTTCCTGAATATATTCAGGAAAAACGCATATGCCCTTTTTGGCCAACCAAGCAACCTGGAAAGGCAAATCAGCGCTACAAAGAAGTCTCGCTTCCCATCGTTCAAAAGGGCCATGCTGAATAAAGTGTCAAAACCAGAAATGCAGGACAGGCCATGGAGAAACAGGAACCTTGCTACGCTGATGGGCGGGAGGTAAATTGCCAACAGCCACTCTGGAGAAGTGTACGGTGTGTCCTGAAACATCTAAAAAAGTCATCTTTGAAAGCATAGGGCACTTTCCACTCATGGGCGTATAAATTGAGAAAACTAAATATCTGCAAGACACAGGCACCCGAAAGTTTAGGGCTGCTCTGTTGACAAGAACCTCCACTTCGTTACACCTTAAATATCCCAGGAAAGAGAAAAATGGATAAAGAAGTTGTGGTCCTTATGTACAATGGAATATCACTCAGCCATGAAATCAACGTCATAAGGCTAGTAGCAGCATGAGGAGTGGATTTAGGTACGACGATTCTAAGTGAAATAAGTCACACAGAAAAAGACACTTATCATAAGATATCACTTATAGAGGGAATGTAAAAACCGCTACCCTTGAACTGCATTACAAAACAGAACAGAGTCACACGTTTAGAAAACACACTATGGCTGCTTAACAGGAAAGGTGAGGTGGGGTGATGCATAAAACAAGGGTTTCAAATTAGGTCAGATACCGTTCCATAAACCCAATATGTACTAGACAAGACCTACTCCTTGCTCAGTGAATTGGACTCAACACCCCCTATTCACTGCCCAAGAATATATCTGACAAGTAAGAATCTTAAAACCTATGTATTGATATCTCTCTATAAGTGAGTCAAGTGGGTGTAAAGCGGCATAAAGAGGGCTTCCCTGGTGGCGCAGTGGTTGAGAATCTGCCTGCCAATGCAGGGGACACGGGTTCGAGCCCTGGTGTGGGAAGATCCCACGTGCCGCGGAGCAACTGGGCCCGTGAGCCACAACTACTGAGCCTGCGCGTCTGGAGCCCGTGCTCCGCAACAAGAGAGGCCGCGATAGTGAGAGGCCCGCGCACTGCGATGAAGAGTGGCCCCCGCTTGCCGCAACTAGAGAAAGCCCTCGCACGGAAACGAAGACCCAACACAGCCATAAATAAATAAATAAATAAATAATAAAAGTGTTTAAAAAAAAAAATACATTTAAAAAAAAAAAAAAAAAAAAAGCGGCATAAAGACAGCAGTGAAAGGCAGCTAAACCCCATTATAAAAATCAATTACTTTTAAAAACAAGTGAAACAAAGACAGTGAAAGAGAGAGAAATTCTTACAAAATTCGTTCAGGGGCTGTGATGCCACCTGGATTGACCATATCTAGACCCACAGCTGATTGAGACATAAGGGTGGACACTCTTGGGGATGAGAGGTTTGGTGAGGTTGGGTGAGCAAACGCAGACCCTTTAAAGTAATACTGCTTGGTGCCCATCCCATGGGTCCCAAATGTCCAGGATCAAGGGCATCTTCCTAAATCGAAAACATGCATGAGAAACCCACAAAATGGTACACCGTGTGATCGGGAAAGGTTTCTAAAACGCACCTCATTTCTCATCTCCTTGTGCTCGGGTTCGCCATTCCAGCTGCTTTACTAGCAATCTCCCTCCTTGGAGAATCAGCACCTTTAACCTCCTGTTCCGTACAGGTTGCAATTTGTCCTGAGGATGAACGGGAAGAGGGGGAACCAATGAGACACTAGCTCTAGGTGTTGGGACAGGCACAGGTCACTCTATTTTCCCATCAGGAAGAAGAATTAACCACAGGCTCAGCCTGCCGCCCGGGACCAGAATAGGGCCTGAAGCAATCCTGCGCTTTTGCGGCCAGCTCCCAAGAAAGCGAGTTGAAAAATGGAGCTCAGGGGCACTGCAATTCAGAAAGCTGCAGACTTATAAAGGATCACTCTCGTCCAGAAATATACTGAGGGAAGGCAACGAAGAGGATGTGAAAGCAAGGCAGAATTGCAGGAAACAGATTTCAGGAGGGAGATTCGAATCGCCTTTAAAGCACAGGAAAAGCGGCAAAATCTCGACAATGATGTCCTTGGCCAAAAAGGGCGTATGCGTTTTTTCCTGAATATATTCAGGAAAAAACGCATACGCCCTTTTTGGCCAACCAAGCAACCTGGAAAGGCAAATCAGCGCTACAAAGAAGTCTCGCTTCCCATCGGTCAAAAGGGTCATGCTGAATAAAGTGTCAAAACCAGAAATGCAGGACAGGCCATGGAGAAACGGGAGCCTTGCTACGGTGATGGGCGGTATGTAAATTGCCAACAGCCACTCTGGAGAAGTGTACGGTGTGTCCTGAAACATCTAAAAAACTCAGCTTAGAGAGCATAGGGCACTTCCACTCATGGGCGTATAAAGTGGGAAAACTAAAAACCAGCAGGACACAGGCACCCCAAAGTTTAGGGCTGCTCTGTTGACAAGAACCTCCACTTCGTTACACCTTAAATATCCCAGGAAAGAGAAAAATGGATAAAGAAGTTGTGATCCTTATGTACAATGGAATATCACTCAGCCATGAAATCAACGTCATAAGGCTAGTAGCAGCATGACGAGTGGATTTAGGTACGACGATTCTAAGTGAAATAAGTCACACAGAAAAAGACACTTATCATAAGATATCACTTATAGAGGGAATGTAAAGACCGCTACCCTTGAACTGCATTACAACACAGAACAGATTCACACGTTTAGAAAACACACTATGGCTGCTTAACGGGAAAGGTGAGGTGGGGTGATGCATAAAACAAGGGTTACAAATTAGGTCAGATACCGTTCCATAAACCCAATATATACTAGACAAGCCCTACTCCTTGCTCAGTGAATTGGACTCAACACTGCCTATTCACCGCCCAAGAATATATCTGACTAGTAAGAATCTTAAAACCTATGTATTGATATCTCTCTGTAAGTGAGTCAAGTGGTTGTAAAGCGGCATAAACACAGCAGTGAAAAGCAGCTAAACCCCATTATAAAAATCAATTACTTTTAAAAACCTGTGAAACAAAGACAGTGAAAGAGAGAGAAATTCTTACAAAATTCGTTCGGTTCTGTGATGCCACCTGGATTGACCATATCTAGACCCACAGCTGATTGGGACATAAGGGTGGACACTCTTGGGGATGAGAGGTTTGTGAGGTTGGGTGAGCAAACGCAGACCCTTTAAAGTAATACTGCGTGGTGCCCATCCCATGGGTCCCAAATCTCCAGGATCAAGGGCATCTTCCTACATCGAAAACATGCATGAGAAACCCAGAAAATGGTACACCGTGTGATCGGGAAAGATTTCTAAAACGCACCTCATTTCTCATCTCCTTGTGCTCGGGTTCGCCATTCGAGCTGCTTTACTAGCAATCTCCCTCCTTGGAGAATCAGCACCTTTAACCTCCTGTTCCGAACAGGTTGCAATTTGTCCTGAGGATGAACGGGAAGAGGGGGAACCAATGAGAGACTAGCTCTAGGTGTTGGGACAGGCACAGGTCACTCTATTTTCCCATCCGGAAGAAGAATTAACCACAGGCTAAGCCTGCCACCCGGGACCAGAATAGGGCCTGAAGCAATCCTACGCTTTTGCGGCCAGCTCCCAAGAAAGCGAGTTGAAAAATGGAGCTCAAGGGCACTGCAATTCAGAAAGCTGCAGACTTATAAAGGATCACTCTCGTCCACAAATATATTGAGGGAAGGCAACGAAGAGGATTTGAAAGCAAGGCAGAATTCCAGGAAACAGATTTCAGGAGGGAGATTCGAATCGCCTTTAAAGCACAGGAAAAGCGGCAAAACCTCGACAATGATGCCCTTGGACAAAAAGGGCGTATGCGTTTTTTCCTGAATATATTCAGGAAAAAACGCATACGCCCTTTTTGGCCAACCAAGCAACCTGGAAAGGCAAATTAGCGCTACAAAGAAGTCTCGCTTCCCATCGGTCAAAAGGGCCATGCTGAATAAAGTGTCAAAACCAGAAATGCAGGGCAGGCCATGGAGAAACGGGAGCCTTGCTACGCTGATGGGCGGGAGGTAAACTGCCAAAAGCCACTCTGGAGAAGTGTACGGTGTGTCCTGAAACATCTTAAATAGTCAGCTTAGAGAGCATAGGGAACTTCCACTCATAGGCGTATAATTTGGGACAATTAAAAACCAGCAAGACATAGGCACCACAAAGTGTAGGGCTGATCTGTTGATAAAATCCTCCACTTCGTTACACCTTAAATATCCCAGGAAAGAGAAAAATGGATAAAGAAGTTGTGGTCCTTATGTACAATGGAATATCACTCAGCCATGTAATCAACGTCATAAGGCTAGTAGCAGCATGATGAGTGGATTTAGGTACGACGATTCTAAGTGAAATAAGTCACACAGAAAAAGACACTTATCATAAGATATCACTTATAGAGGGAATGTAAAAACCGCTACCCTTGAACTGAATTACAAAACAGAACAGAGTCACACGTTTAGAAAACACACTATGGCTGCTTAACGGGAAAGGTGAGGTGGGGTGATGGATAAAACAAGGGTTTCAAATTAGCTCTCATACCTTTCCATAAACCCAATATGTACTAGACAAGACCTACTCCTTGCTCAGTGAATTGGACTCAACACCCCCTATTCACCGCCCAAGAATATATCTGACTAGTAAGAATCTTAAAACCTATGTATTGATATCTCTGTGTAAGTGAGTCAAGTGGGTGTAAAGCGGCATAAACACAGCAGTGAAAAGCAGCTAAACCCCATTATAAAAATCAATTACTTTTAAAAACCAGTGAAACAAAGACAGTGAAAGAGAGAGAAATTCTTACAAAAGACGTTCGGGGCTGTGATGCCACCTGGATTGACCATATCTAGACCCACAGCTGACTGAGACATAAGGGTGGAAACTCTTGCGGCTGAGAGGTTTGGTGAGGTTGGGTGAGCAAACGCAGACCCTTTAAAGTAATACTGCGTGGTGCCCATCCCATGGGTCCCAAATCTCCAGTATCAAGGGCATCTTCCTACATCGAAAACATGCATGAGAAACCCAGAAGATGGTACACCGTGTGATCGGGAAAGGTTTCTAAAACGCACCTCATTTCTCATCTCATTGTGCTCGGGTTCGCCATTCCAGCTGCTTTACTAGCAATCTCCCTCCTTGGAGAATCAGCACCTTTAACCTCCTGTTCCGTAGAGGTTGCAATTTGTCCTGAGGATGAACGGGAAGAGGGGGAACCAATGAGAGACTAGCTCTAGGTGTTGGGACAGGCACAGGTCACTCTATTTTCCCATCAGGAAGAAGAATTAACCACAGGCTCAGCCTGCCACCCGGGACCAGAATAGGGCCTGAAGCAATCCTGCGCTTTTGCGGCCAGCTCCCAAGAAAGCGAGTTGAAAAACGGAGCTCAGGGGCACTGCAATTCAGAAAGCTGCAGACTTATAAAGGATCACTCTCGTCCACAAATATATTGAGGGAAGGCAATGAAGAGGATTTGAAAGCAAGGCAGAATTGCAGGAAACAGATTTCAGGAGGGAGATTCGAATCGCCTTTAAAGCACAGGAAAAGCGGCAAAACCTCGACAATGATGCCCTTGGCCAAAAAGGGCGTATGCGATTTTTCCTGAATATATTCAGGAAAAAACGCATACGCCCTTTTTGGCCAACCAAGCAACCTGGAAAGGGAAATCAGCGCTACAAAGAAGTCTCGCTTCCCATCGGTCAAAAGGGCCATGCTGAATAAAGTGTCAAAACCAGAAATGTAGGACAGGCCATGGAGAAACAGGAGCCTTGCTACGCTGATGGGCGGGAGGTAAATTGCCAACAGCCACTCTGGAGAAGTGTACGGTGTGTCCTGAAACATCCAAAAAATTCATCTTAGAGAGCATAGGGCACTTCCACTCATGGGCGTATAAAGTGGGAAAACTAAAAACCAGCAAGACACAGGCACCCCAAAGTTTAGGGCTGCTCTGTTGACAAGAACCTCCACTTCGTTACACCTTAAATATCCCAGGAAAGAGAAAAATGGATAAAGAAGTTGTGGTCCTTATGTACAATGGAATATCACTCAGCCATGAAATCAACGTCATAAGGCTAGTAGCAGCATGATGAGTGGATTTAGGTACGACGATTCTAAGTGAAATAAGTCACACAGAAAAAGACACTTATCATAAGATATCACTTATAGAGGGAATGTAAAAACCGCTACCCTTGAACTGCATTACAAAACCGAACAGAGTCACACGTTTAGAAAACACACTATGGCTGCTTAACGGGAAAGGTGAGTTGGGGTGATGCATAAAACAAGGGTTTCAAATTAGCTCAGATACCGTTCCATAAACCCAACATATAATAGACAAGACCTACTCCTTGCTCAGTGAATTGGACTCAACACCCCCTATTCACCGCCCAAGAATATATCTGACTAGTAAGAATCTTAAAAGCTATGTATTGATATCTCTCTGTAAGTGAGTCAAGTGGGTGTAAAGCGGAATAAACACAGCAGTGAAAAGCAGCTAAACCCCATTATAAAAATAAATTACTTTTACAAAAACGTGAAAGAAAGACAGTGAAAGAGTGAGAAATTCTTACAAAATTCGTTCCGGGGCTGTGATGCCACCTGGATTGACCATATCTAGACCCACAGCAGTTTGAGACATAAGGGTGGACAATCTAGGCCCACAGCTGTATGAGACATAAGGGTGGACAGTCTTGGGGATGAGAGGTTTGGTGAGGTGGGGTTAGCAAACGCAGACTCTTTAATATAATACTGCGTGGTGCCCATCCCATGGGTCCCAAAAGTCCAGGACCAAGGGCATCTTCCTACATCGAAAACATGCATGAGAAACCCAGAAGATGGTACACCGTGTGATCGGGAAAGGTTTCTAAAACGCACCTCATTTCTCATCTCCTTGTGCTCGGGTTCGCCATTCCAGCTGCTTTACTAGCAATCTCCCTCCTTGGAGAATCAGCACCTTTAACCTCCTGTTCCGTACAGGTTGCAATTTGTCCTGAGGATGAACGGGAAGAGGGGGAACCAATGAGAGACTAGTTCTAGATGTTGGGACACGCACAGGTCACTCTATTTTCCCATCAGGAAGAAGAATTAACCACAGGCTCAGCCTGCCGCCCGGGACCAGAAGAGGGCCTGAAGCAATCATGCGCTTTTGCGGCCAGCTCCCAAGAAAGCGAGTTGAAAAATGGAGCTCAGGGGCACTGCAATTCACAAAGCTGCAGACTTATAAAGGATCACTCTCGTCCACAAATATATTGAGGGAAGGCAACGAAGAGGATTTGAAAGCAAGGCAGAATTCCAGGAAACAGATTTCAGGAGGGAGATTCGAATCGCATTTAAAGCACAGGAAAAGCGGCAAAACCTCGACAATGATGCCCTTGGCCAAAAAGGGCGTATGCGTTTTTTCCTGAATATATTCAGGAAAAAACGCATATGCCCTTTTTGGCCAACCAAGCAACCTGGAAAGGCAAATCAGCGCTACAAAGAAGTCTCGCTTCCCATCG
Source organism: Balaenoptera physalus (assembly GCF_965194825.1). Lineage (NCBI taxonomy): Eukaryota > Metazoa > Chordata > Mammalia > Artiodactyla > Balaenopteridae > Balaenoptera > Balaenoptera physalus. Next base: position 7,605 of record NW_028125055.1, read on the forward strand.
TTCAAAAGGGCCATGCTGAATAAAGTGTCAAAACCAGAAATGCAGGACAGGCCATGGAGAAACAGGAACCTTGCTACGCTGATGGGCGGGAGGTAAATTGCCAACAGCCACTCTGGAGAAGTGTACGGTGTGTCCTGAAACATCTAAAAAAGTCATCTTTGAAAGCATAGGGCACTTCCACTCATGGGCGTATAAATTGAGAAAACTAAATATCTGCAAGACACAGGCACCCGAAAGTTTAGGGCTGCTCTGTTGACAAGAACCTCCACTTCGTTACACCTTAAATATCCCAGGAAAGAGAAAAATGGATAAAGAAGTTGTGGTCCTTATGTACAATAGAATATCACTCAGCCATGAAATCAACGTCATAAGGCTAGTAGCAGCATGAGGAGTGGATTTAGGTACGACGATTCTAAGTGAAATAAGTCACACAGAAAAAGACACTTATCATAAGATATCACTTATAGAGGGAATGTAAAAACCGCTACCCTTGAACTGCATTACAAAACAGAACAGAGTCACACGTTTAGAAAACACACTATGGCTGCTTAACAGGAAAGGTGAGGTGGGGTGATGCATAAAACAAGGGTTTCAAATTAGGTCAGATACCGTTCCATAAACCCAATATGTACTAGACAAGACCTACTCCTTGCTCAGTGAATTGGACTCAACACCCCCTATTCACTGCCCAAGAATATATCTGACAAGTAAGAATCTTAAAACCTATGTATTGATATCTCTCTATAAGTGAGTCAAGTGGGTGTAAAGCGGCATAAAGAGGGCTTCCCTGGTGGCGCAGTGGTTGAGAATCTGCCTGCCAATGCAGGGGACACGGGTTCGAGCCCTGGTGTGGGAAGATCCCACGTGCCGCGGAGCAACTGGGCCCGTGAGCCACAACTACTGAGCCTGCGCGTCTGGAGCCCGTGCTCCGCAACAAGAGAGGCCGCGATAGTGAGAGGCCCGCGCACTGCGATGAAGAGTGGCCCCCGCTTGCCGCAACTAGAGAAAGCCCTCGCACGGAAACGAAGACCCAACACAGCCATAAATAAATAAATAAATAAATAATAAAAGTGTTTAAAAAAAAAAATACATTTAAAAAAAAAAAAAAAAAAAGCGGCATAAAGACAGCAGTGAAAGGCAGCTAAACCCCATTATAAAAATCAATTACTTTTAAAAACAAGTGAAACAAAGACAGTGAAAGAGAGAGAAATTCTTACAAAATTCGTTCAGGGGCTGTGATGCCACCTGGATTGACCATATCTAGACCCACAGCTGATTGAGACATAAGGGTGGACACTCTTGGGGATGAGAGGTTTGGTGAGGTTGGGTGAGCAAACGCAGACCCTTTAAAGTAATACTGCTTGGTGCCCATCCCATGGGTCCCAAATGTCCAGGATCAAGGGCATCTTCCTAAATCGAAAACATGCATGAGAAACCCACAAAATGGTACACCGTGTGATCGGGAAAGGTTTCTAAAACGCACCTCATTTCTCATCTCCTTGTGCTCGGGTTCGCCATTCCAGCTGCTTTACTAGCAATCTCCCTCCTTGGAGAATCAGCACCTTTAACCTCCTGTTCCGTACAGGTTGCAATTTGTCCTGAGGATGAACGGGAAGAGGGGGAACCAATGAGACACTAGCTCTAGGTGTTGGGACAGGCACAGGTCACTCTATTTTCCCATCAGGAAGAAGAATTAACCACAGGCTCAGCCTGCCGCCCGGGACCAGAATAGGGCCTGAAGCAATCCTGCGCTTTTGCGGCCAGCTCCCAAGAAAGCGAGTTGAAAAATGGAGCTCAGGGGCACTGCAATTCAGAAAGCTGCAGACTTATAAAGGATCACTCTCGTCCAGAAATATACTGAGGGAAGGCAACGAAGAGGATGTGAAAGCAAGGCAGAATTGCAGGAAACAGATTTCAGGAGGGAGATTCGAATCGCCTTTAAAGCACAGGAAAAGCGGCAAAACCTCGACAATGATGTCCTTGGCCAAAAAGGGCGTATGCGTTTTTTCCTGAATATATTCAGGAAAAAACGCATACGCCCTTTTTGGCCAACCAAGCAACCTGGAAAGGCAAATCAGCGCTACAAAGAAGTCTCGCTTCCCATCGGTCAAAAGGGTCATGCTGAATAAAGTGTCAAAACCAGAAATGCAGGACAGGCCATGGAGAAACGGGAGCCTTGCTACGGTGATGGGCGGTATGTAAATTGCCAACAGCCACTCTGGAGAAGTGTACGGTGTGTCCTGAAACATCTAAAAAACTCAGCTTAGAGAGCATAGGGCACTTCCACTCATGGGCGTATAAAGTGGGAAAACTAAAAACCAGCAGGACACAGGCACCCCAAAGTTTAGGGCTGCTCTGTTGACAAGAACCTCCACTTCGTTACACCTTAAATATCCCAGGAAAGAGAAAAATGGATAAAGAAGTTGTGATCCTTATGTACAATGGAATATCACTCAGCCATGAAATCAACGTCATAAGGCTAGTAGCAGCATGACGAGTGGATTTAGGTACGACGATTCTAAGTGAAATAAGTCACACAGAAAAAGACACTTATCATAAGATATCACTTATAGAGGGAATGTAAAGACCGCTACCCTTGAACTGCATTACAACACAGAACAGATTCACACGTTTAGAAAACACACTATGGCTGCTTAACGGGAAAGGTGAGGTGGGGTGATGCATAAAACAAGGGTTACAAATTAGGTCAGATACCGTTCCATAAACCCAATATATACTAGACAAGCCCTACTCCTTGCTCAGTGAATTGGACTCAACACTGCCTATTCACCGCCCAAGAATATATCTGACTAGTAAGAATCTTAAAACCTATGTATTGATATCTCTCTGTAAGTGAGTCAAGTGGTTGTAAAGCGGCATAAACACAGCAGTGAAAAGCAGCTAAACCCCATTATAAAAATCAATTACTTTTAAAAACCTGTGAAACAAAGACAGTGAAAGAGAGAAAAATTCTTACAAAATTCGTTCGGTTCTGTGATGCCACCTGGATTGACCATATCTAGACCCACAGCTGATTGGGACATAAGGGTGGACACTCTTGGGGATGAGAGGTTTGTGAGGTTGGGTGAGCAAACGCAGACCCTTTAAAGTAATACTGCGTGGTGCCCATCCCATGGGTCCCAAATCTCCAGGATCAAGGGCATCTTCCTACATCGAAAACATGCATGAGAAACCCAGAAAATGGTACACCGTGTGATCGGGAAAGATTTCTAAAACGCACCTCATTTCTCATCTCCTTGTGCTCGGGTTCGCCATTCGAGCTGCTTTACTAGCAATCTCCCTCCTTGGAGAATCAGCACCTTTAACCTCCTGTTCCGAACAGGTTGCAATTTGTCCTGAGGATGAACGGGAAGAGGGGGAACCAATGAGAGACTAGCTCTAGGTGTTGGGACAGGCACAGGTCACTCTATTTTCCCATCCGGAAGAAGAATTAACCACAGGCTAAGCCTGCCACCCGGGACCAGAATAGGGCCTGAAGCAATCCTACGCTTTTGCGGCCAGCTCCCAAGAAAGCGAGTTGAAAAATGGAGCTCAAGGGCACTGCAATTCAGAAAGCTGCAGACTTATAAAGGATCACTCTCGTCCACAAATATATTGAGGGAAGGCAACGAAGAGGATTTGAAAGCAAGGCAGAATTCCAGGAAACAGATTTCAGGAGGGAGATTCGAATCGCCTTTAAAGCACAGGAAAAGCGGCAAAACCTCGACAATGATGCCCTTGGACAAAAAGGGCGTATGCGTTTTTTCCTGAATATATTCAGGAAAAAACGCATACGCCCTTTTTGGCCAACCAAGCAACCTGGAAAGGCAAATTAGCGCTACAAAGAAGTCTCGCTTCCCATCGGTCAAAAGGGCCATGCTGAATAAAGTGTCAAAACCAGAAATGCAGGGCAGGCCATGGAGAAACGGGAGCCTTGCTACGCTGATGGGCGGGAGGTAAACTGCCAAAAGCCACTCTGGAGAAGTGTACGGTGTGTCCTGAAACATCTTAAATAGTCAGCTTAGAGAGCATAGGGAACTTCCACTCATAGGCGTATAATTTGGGACAATTAAAAACCAGCAAGACATAGGCACCACAAAGTGTAGGGCTAATCTGTTGATAAAATCCTCCACTTCGTTACACCTTAAATATCCCAGGAAAGAGAAAAATGGATAAAGAAGTTGTGGTCCTTATGTACAATGGAATATCACTCAGCCATGTAATCAACGTCATAAGGCTAGTAGCAGCATGATGAGTGGATTTAGGTACGACGATTCTAAGTGAAATAAGTCACACAGAAAAAGACACTTATCATAAGATATCACTTATAGAGGGAATGTAAAAACCGCTACCCTTGAACTGAATTACAAAACAGAACAGAGTCACACGTTTAGAAAACACACTATGGCTGCTTAACGGGAAAGGTGAGGTGGGGTGATGGATAAAACAAGGGTTTCAAATTAGCTCTCATACCTTTCCATAAACCCAATATGTACTAGACAAGACCTACTCCTTGCTCAGTGAATTGGACTCAACACCCCCTATTCACCGCCCAAGAATATATCTGACTAGTAAGAATCTTAAAACCTATGTATTGATATCTCTGTGTAAGTGAGTCAAGTGGGTGTAAAGCGGCATAAACACAGCAGTGAAAAGCAGCTAAACCCCATTATAAAAATCAATTACTTTTAAAAACCAGTGAAACAAAGACAGTGAAAGAGAGAGAAATTCTTACAAAAGACGTTCGGGGCTGTGATGCCACCTGGATTGACCATATCTAGACCCACAGCTGACTGAGACATAAGGGTGGAAACTCTTGCGGCTGAGAGGTTTGGTGAGGTTGGGTGAGCAAACGCAGACCCTTTAAAGTAATACTGCGTGGTGCCCATCCCATGGGTCCCAAATCTCCAGTATCAAGGGCATCTTCCTACATCGAAAACATGCATGAGAAACCCCGAAGATGGTACACCGTGTGATCGGGAAAGGTTTCTAAAACGCACCTCATTTCTCATCTCATTGTGCTCGGGTTCGCCATTCCAGCTGCTTTACTAGCAATCTCCCTCCTTGGAGAATCAGCACCTTTAACCTCCTGTTCCGTAGAGGTTGCAATTTGTCCTGAGGATGAACGGGAAGAGGGGGAACCAATGAGAGACTAGCTCTAGGTGTTGGGACAGGCACAGGTCACTCTATTTTCCCATCAGGAAGAAGAATTAACCACAGGCTCAGCCTGCCACCCGGGACCAGAATAGGGCCTGAAGCAATCCTGCGCTTTTGCGGCCAGCTCCCAAGAAAGCGAGTTGAAAAACGGAGCTCAGGGGCACTGCAATTCAGAAAGCTGCAGACTTATAAAGGATCACTCTCGTCCACAAATATATTGAGGGAAGGCAATGAAGAGGATTTGAAAGCAAGGCAGAATTGCAGGAAACAGATTTCAGGAGGGAGATTCGAATCGCCTTTAAAGCACAGGAAAAGCGGCAAAACCTCGACAATGATGCCCTTGGCCAAAAAGGGCGTATGCGATTTTTCCTGAATATATTCAGGAAAAAACGCATACGCCCTTTTTGGCCAACCAAGCAACCTGGAAAGGGAAATCAGCGCTACAAAGAAGTCTCGCTTCCCATCGGTCAAAAGGGCCATGCTGAATAAAGTGTCAAAACCAGAAATGTAGGACAGGCCATGGAGAAACAGGAGCCTTGCTACGCTGATGGGCGGGAGGTAAATTGCCAACAGCCACTCTGGAGAAGTGTACGGTGTGTCCTGAAACATCCAAAAAATTCATCTTAGAGAGCATAGGGCACTTCCACTCATGGGCGTATAAAGTGGGAAAACTAAAAACCAGCAAGACACAGGCACCCCAAAGTTTAGGGCTGCTCTGTTGACAAGAACCTCCACTTCGTTACACCTTAAATATCCCAGGAAAGAGAAAAATGGATAAAGAAGTTGTGGTCCTTATGTACAATGGAATATCACTCAGCCATGAAATCAACGTCATAAGGCTAGTAGCAGCATGATGAGTGGATTTAGGTACGACGATTCTAAGTGAAATAAGTCACACAGAAAAAGACACTTATCATAAGATATCACTTATAGAGGGAATGTAAAAACCGCTACCCTTGAACTGCATTACAAAACCGAACAGAGTCACACGTTTAGAAAACACACTATGGCTGCTTAACGGGAAAGGTGAGTTGGGGTGATGCATAAAACAAGGGTTTCAAATTAGCTCAGATACCGTTCCATAAACCCAACATATAATAGACAAGACCTACTCCTTGCTCAGTGAATTGGACTCAACACCCCCTATTCACCGCCCAAGAATATATCTGACTAGTAAGAATCTTAAAAGCTATGTATTGATATCTCTCTGTAAGTGAGTCAAGTGGGTGTAAAGCGGAATAAACACAGCAGTGAAAAGCAGCTAAACCCCATTATAAAAATAAATTACTTTTACAAAAACGTGAAAGAAAGACAGTGAAAGAGTGAGAAATTCTTACAAAATTCGTTCCGGGGCTGTGATGCCACCTGGATTGACCATATCTAGACCCACAGCAGTTTGAGACATAAGGGTGGACAATCTAGGCCCACAGCTGTATGAGACATAAGGGTGGACAGTCTTGGGGATGAGAGGTTTGGTGAGGTGGGGTTAGCAAACGCAGACTCTTTAATATAATACTGCGTGGTGCCCATCCCATGGGTCCCAAAAGTCCAGGACCAAGGGCATCTTCCTACATCGAAAACATGCATGAGAAACCCAGAAGATGGTACACCGTGTGATCGGGAAAGGTTTCTAAAACGCACCTCATTTCTCATCTCCTTGTGCTCGGGTTCGCCATTCCAGCTGCTTTACTAGCAATCTCCCTCCTTGGAGAATCAGCACCTTTAACCTCCTGTTCCGTACAGGTTGCAATTTGTCCTGAGGATGAACGGGAAGAGGGGGAACCAATGAGAGACTAGTTCTAGATGTTGGGACACGCACAGGTCACTCTATTTTCCCATCAGGAAGAAGAATTAACCACAGGCTCAGCCTGCCGCCCGGGACCAGAAGAGGGCCTGAAGCAATCATGCGCTTTTGCGGCCAGCTCCCAAGAAAGCGAGTTGAAAAATGGAGCTCAGGGGCACTGCAATTCACAAAGCTGCAGACTTATAAAGGATCACTCTCGTCCACAAATATATTGAGGGAAGGCAACGAAGAGGATTTGAAAGCAAGGCAGAATTCCAGGAAACAGATTTCAGGAGGGAGATTCGAATCGCATTTAAAGCACAGGAAAAGCGGCAAAACCTCGACAATGATGCCCTTGGCCAAAAAGGGCGTATGCGTTTTTTCCTGAATATATTCAGGAAAAAACGCATACGCCCTTTTTGGCCAACCAAGCAACCTGGAAAGGCAAATCAGCGCTACAAAGAAGTCTCGCTTCCCATCGTTCAAAAGGGCCATGCTGAATAAAGTGTCAAAACCAGAAATGCAGGACAGGCCATGGAGAAACAGGAACCTTGCTACGCTGATGGGCGGGAGGTAAATTGCCAACAGCCACTCTGGAGAAGTGTACGGTGTGTCCTGAAACATCTAAAAAAGTCATCTTTGAAAGCATAGGGCACTTCCACTCATGGGCGTATAAATTGAGAAAACTAAATATCTGCAAGACACAGGCACCCGAAAGTTTAGGGCTGCTCTGTTGACAAGAACCTCCACTTCGTTACACCTTAAATATCCCAGGAAAGAGAAAAATGGATAAAGAAGTTGTGGTCCTTATGTACAATGGAATATCACTCAGCCATGAAATCAACGTCATAAGGCTAGTAGCAGCATGAGGAGTGGATTTAGGTACGACGATTCTAAGTGAAATAAGTCACACAGAAAAAGACACTTATCATAAGATATCACTTATAGAGGGAATGTAAAAACCGCTACCCTTGAACTGAATTACAAAACAGAACAGAGTCACACGTTTAGAAAACACACTATGGCTGCTTAACAGGAAAGGTGAGGTGGGGTGATGCATAAAACAAGGGTTTCAAATTAGGTCAGATACCGTTCCATAAACCCAATATGTACTAGACAAGACCTACTCCTTGCTCAGTGAATTGGACTCAACACCCCCTATTCACTGCCCAAGAATATATCTGACAAGTAAGAATCTTAAAACCTATGTATTGATATCTCTCTATAAGTGAGTCAAGTGGGTGTAAAGCGGCATAAAGAGGGCTTCCCTGGTGGCGCAGTGGTTGAGAATCTGCCTGCCAATGCAGGGGACACGGGTTCGAGCCCTGGTGTGGGAAGATCCCACGTGCCGCGGAGCAACTGGGCCCGTGAGCCACAACTACTGAGCCTGCGCGTCTGGAGCCCGTGCTCCGCAACAAGAGAGGCCGCGATAGTGAGAGGCCCGCGCACTGCGATGAAGAGTGGCCCCCGCTTGCCGCAACTAGAGAAAGCCCTCGCACGGAAACGAAGACCCAACACAGCCATAAATAAATAAATAAATAAATAATAAAAGTGTTTAAAAAAAAAAATACATTTAAAAAAAAAAAAAAAAAAAAAGCGGCATAAAGACAGCAGTGAAAGGCAGCTAAACCCCATTATAAAAATCAATTACTTTTAAAAACAAGTGAAACAAAGACAGTGAAAGAGAGAGAAATTCTTACAAAATTCGTTCAGGGGCTGTGATGCCACCTGGATTGACCATATCTAGACCCACAGCTGATTGAGACATAAGGGTGGACACTCTTGGGGATGAGAGGTTTGGTGAGGTTGGGTGAGCAAACGCAGACCCTTTAAAGTAATACTGCTTGGTGCCCATCCCATGGGTCCCAAATGTCCAGGATCAAGGGCATCTTCCTAAATCGAAAACATGCATGAGAAACCCACAAAATGGTACACCGTGTGATCGGGAAAGGTTTCTAAAACGCACCTCATTTCTCATCTCCTTGTGCTCGGGTTCGCCATTCCAGCTGCTTTACTAGCAATCTCCCTCCTTGGAGAATCAGCACCTTTAACCTCCTGTTCCGTACAGGTTGCAATTTGTCCTGAGGATGAACGGGAAGAGGGGGAACCAATGAGACACTATCTCTAGGTGTTGGGACAGGCACAGGTCACTCTATTTTCCCATCAGGAAGAAGAATTAACCACAGGCTCAGCCTGCCGCCCGGGACCAGAATAGGGCCTGAAGCAATCCTGCGCTTTTGCGGCCAGCTCCCAAGAAAGCGAGTTGAAAAATGGAGCTCAGGGGCACTGCAATTCAGAAAGCTGCAGACTTATAAAGGATCACTCTCGTCCAGAAATATACTGAGGGAAGGCAACGAAGAGGATGTGAAAGCAAGGCAGAATTGCAGGAAACAGATTTCAGGAGGGAGATTCGAATCGCCTTTAAAGCACAGGAAAAGCGGCAAAACCTCGACAATGATGTCCTTGGCCAAAAAGGGCGTATGCGTTTTTTCCTGAATATATTCAGGAAAAAACGCATACGCCCTTTTTGGCCAACCAAGCAACCTGGAAAGGCAAATCAGCGCTACAAAGAAGTCTCGCTTCCCATCGGTCAAAAGGGTCATGCTGAATAAAGTGTCAAAACCAGAAATGCAGGACAGGCCATGGAGAAACGGGAGCCTTGCTACGGTGATGGGCGGTATGTAAATTGCCAACAGCCACTCTGGAGAAGTGTACGGTGTGTCCTGAAACATCTAAAAAACTCAGCTTAGAGAGCATAGGGCACTTCCACTCATGGGCGTATAAATTGGGAAAACTAAAAACCAGCAAGACACAGGCACCCCAAAGTTTAGGGCTGCTCTGTTGACAAGAACCTCCACTTCGTTACACCTTAAATATCCCAGGAAAGAGAAAAATGGATAAAGAAGTTGTGGTCCTTATGTACAATGGACTATCACTCAGCCATGAAATCAACGTCATAAGGCTAGTAGCAGCATGATGAGTGGATTTAGGTACGACGATTCTAAGTGAAATAAGTCACACAGAAAAAGACACTTATCATAAGATATCACTTATAGAGGGAATGTAAAAACCGCTACCCTTGAACTGAATTACAAAACAGAACAGAGTCACACGTTTAGAAAACACACTATGGCTGCTTAACGGGAAAGGTGAGGTGGGGTGATGCATAAAACAAGGGTTTCAAATTAGCTCAGATACCGTTCCATAAACCCAATACGTACTAGACAAGACCTACTCCTTGCTCAGTGAATTGGACTCAACACCCCCGATTCACCGTCCAAGAATATATCTGACTAGTAAGAATCTTAAAACCTATGTATTGATATCTCTCTGTAAGTGAGTCAAGTGGGTGTAAAGCGGCATAAACACAGCAGTGAAAGGCAGCTAAACCCCATTATAAAAATCAATTACTTTTAAAAACCAGTGAAAAAAAGACAGTGAAAGAGAGAGAAATTCTTACAAAATTCCTTCGGGGCTGTGATGCCACCTGGATTGACCATATCTAGACCCACAGCTGACTGAGACATAAGGGTGGACACTATTGCGGCTGAGAGGTTTGGTGAGGTTGGGTGAGCAAACGCAGAGCCTTTAAGGTAATACTGCGTGGTGCCCATCCCATGGGTCCCAAATCTCAAGGTTCAAGGGCATCTTTCTACATCGATAACATGCATGAGAAACCCAGAAGATGGTACACCGTGTGTTCGGGAAAGGTTTCTAAAACGCACCTCATTTCTCATCTTCTTGTGCTCGGGTTCGCCATTCCAGCTGCTTTACTAGCAATCTCCCTCCTTGGAGAATCAGCACCTTTAACCTCTTGTTCCGTACAGGTTGGAATTTGTTCTGAGGATGAACGGGAAGAGGGGGAACCAATGAGAGACTAGCTCTAGGTGTTGGGACAGGCACAGGTCACTCTATTTTCCCATCAGGAAGAAGAATTAACCACAGGCTCAGCCTGCCGCCCGGGACCACAATAGGGCCTGAAGCAATCCTGCGCTTTTGCGGCCAGCTCCCAAGAAAGCGCGTTGAAAAATGGAGCTCAGGGGCACTGCAATTCAGAAAGCTGCAGACTTATAAAGGATCACTCTCGTCCACAAATATATTGAGGGAAGGCAACGAAGAGGATTTGAAAGCAAGGCAGAATTGCAGGAAACAGATTTCAGGAGGGAGATTCGAATCACCTTTAAAGCACAGGAAAAGCGGCAAAACCTCGACAATGATCCCCTTGGCCAAAAAGGGCGTAGGCGTTTTTTCCTGAATATATTCAGGAAAAAACGCATACGCCCTTTTTGGCCAACCAAGCAACCTGGAAAGGCAAATCAGCGCTACAAAGAAGTCTCGCTTCCCATTGGTCAAAAGGGCCATGCTGAATAAAGTGTCAAAACCAGAAATGCAGGACAGGCCATGGAGAAACGGGAGCCTTGCTACGCTGCTGGGCGGGAGGTAAATTGCCAACAGCCACTCTGGAGAAGTGTACGGTGTGTCCTGAAACATCTAAAAAACTCAGCTTAGAGAGCATAGGGCACTTCCACTCATGGGCGTATAAAGTGGGAAAACTAAAAACCAGCAAGACACAGGCACCCCAAAGTTTAGGGCTGCTCTGTTGACAAGAACCTCCACTTCGTTACACCTTAAATATCCCAGGAAAGAGAAAAATGGATAAAGAAGTTGTGGTCCTTATGTACAATGGACTATCACTCAGCCATGAAATCAACGTCATAAGGCTAGTAGCAGCATGATGAGTGGATTTAGGTACGACGATTCTAAGTGAAATAAGTCACACAGAAAAAGACACTTATCATAAGATATCACTTATAGAGGGAATGTAAAAACCGCTACCCTTGAACTGAATTACAAAACAGAACAGAGTCACACGTTTAGAAAACACACTATGGCTGCTTAACGGGAAAGGTGAGGTGGGGTGATGGATAAAACAAGGGTTTCAAATTAGCTCTCATACCTTTCCATAAACCCAATATGTACTAGACAAGACCTACTCCTTGCTCAGTGAATTGGACTCAACACCCCCTATTCACCGCCCAAGAATATATCTGACTAGTAAGAATCTTAAAACCTATGTATTGATATCTCTGTGTAAGTGAGTCAAGTGGGTGTAAAGCGGCATAAACACAGCAGTGAAAAGCAGCTAAACCCCATTATAAAAATCAATTACTTTTAAAAACCAGTGAAACAAAGACAGTGAAAGAGAGAGAAATTCTTACAAAAGACGTTCGGGGCTGTGATGCCACCTGGATTGACCATATCTAGACCCACAGCTGACTGAGACATAAGGGTGGAAACTCTTGCGGCTGAGAGGTTTGGTGAGGTTGGGTGAGCAAACGCAGACCCTTTAAAGTAATACTGCGTGGTGCCCATCCCATGGGTCCCAAATCTCCAGTATCAAGGGCATCTTCCTACATCGAAAACATGCATGAGAAACCCCGAAGATGGTACACCGTGTGATCGGGAAAGGTTTCTAAAACGCACCTCATTTCTCATCTCATTGTGCTCGGGTTCGCCATTCCAGCTGCTTTACTAGCAATCTCCCTCCTTGGAGAATCAGCACCTTTAACCTCCTGTTCCGTAGAGGTTGCAATTTGTCCTGAGGATGAACGGGAAGAGGGGGAACCAATGAGAGACTAGCTCTAGGTGTTGGGACAGGCACAGGTCACTCTATTTTCCCATCAGGAAGAAGAATTAACCACAGGCTCAGCCTGCCACCCGGGACCAGAATAGGGCCTGAAGCAATCCTGCGCTTTTGCGGCCAGCTCCCAAGAAAGCGAGTTGAAAAACGGAGCTCAGGGGCACTGCAATTCAGAAAGCTGCAGACTTATAAAGGATCACTCTCGTCCACAAATATATTGAGGGAAGGCAATGAAGAGGATTTGAAAGCAAGGCAGAATTGCAGGAAACAGATTTCAGGAGGGAGATTCGAATCGCCTTTAAAGCACAGGAAAAGCGGCAAAACCTCGACAATGATGCCCTTGGCCAAAAAGGGCGTATGCGATTTTTCCTGAATATATTCAGGAAAAAACGCATACGCCCTTTTTGGCCAACCAAGCAACCTGGAAAGGGAAATCAGCGCTACAAAGAAGTCTCGCTTCCCATCGGTCAAAAGGGCCATGCTGAATAAAGTGTCAAAACCAGAAATGTAGGACAGGCCATGGAGAAACAGGAGCCTTGCTACGCTGATGGGCGGGAGGTAAATTGCCAACAGCCACTCTGGAGAAGTGTACGGTGTGTCCTGAAACATCCAAAAAATTCATCTTAGAGAGCATAGGGCACTTCCACTCATGGGCGTATAAAGTGGGAAAACTAAAAACCAGCAAGACACAGGCACCCCAAAGTTTAGGGCTGCTCTGTTGACAAGAACCTCCACTTCGTTACACCTTAAATATCCCAGGAAAGAGAAAAATGGATAAAGAAGTTGTGGTCCTTATGTACAATGGAATATCACTCAGCCATGAAATCAACGTCATAAGGCTAGTAGCAGCATGATGAGTGGATTTAGGTACGACGATTCTAAGTGAAATAAGTCACACAGAAAAAGACACTTATCATAAGATATCACTTATAGAGGGAATGTAAAAACCGCTACCCTTGAACTGCATTACAAAACCGAACAGAGTCACACGTTTAGAAAACACACTATGGCTGCTTAACGGGAAAGGTGAGTTGGGGTGATGCATAAAACAAGGGTTTCAAATTAGCTCAGATACCGTTCCATAAACCCAACATATAATAGACAAGACCTACTCCTTGCTCAGTGAATTGGACTCAACACCCCCTATTCACCGCCCAAGAATATATCTGACTAGTAAGAATCTTAAAAGCTATGTATTGATATCTCTCTGTAAGTGAGTCAAGTGGGTGTAAAGCGGAATAAACACAGCAGTGAAAAGCAGCTAAACCCCATTATAAAAATAAATTACTTTTACAAAAACGTGAAAGAAAGACTGTGAAAGAGTGAGAAATTCTTACAAAATTCGTTCCGGGGCTGTGATGCCACCTGGATTGACCATATCTAGACCCACAGCAGTTTGAGACATAAGGGTGGACAATCTAGGCCCACAGCTGTATGAGACATAAGGGTGGACAGTCTTGGGGATGAGAGGTTTGGTGAGGTGGGGTTAGCAAACGCAGACTCTTTAATATAATACTGCGTGGTGCCCATCCCATGGGTCCCAAAAGTCCAGGACCAAGGGCATCTTCCTACATCGAAAACATGCATGAGAAACCCAGAAGATGGTACACCGTGTGATCGGGAAAGGTTTCTAAAACGCACCTCATTTCTCATCTCCTTGTGCTCGGGTTCGCCATTCCAGCTGCTTTACTAGCAATCTCCCTCCTTGGAGAATCAGCACCTTTAACCTCCTGTTCCGTACAGGTTGCAATTTGTCCTGAGGATGAACGGGAAGAGGGGGAACCAATGAGAGACTAGTTCTAGATGTTGGGACACGCACAGGTCACTCTATTTTCCCATCAGGAAGAAGAATTAACCACAGGCTCAGCCTGCCGCCCGGGACCAGAAGAGGGCCTGAAGCAATCATGCGCTTTTGCGGCCAGCTCCCAAGAAAGCGAGTTGAAAAATGGAGCTCAGGGGCACTGCAATTCACAAAGCTGCAGACTTATAAAGGATCACTCTCGTCCACAAATATATTGAGGGAAGGCAACGAAGAGGATTTGAAAGCAAGGCAGAATTCCAGGAAACAGATTTCAGGAGGGAGATTCGAATCGCATTTAAAGCACAGGAAAAGCGGCAAAACCTCGACAATGATGCCCTTGGCCAAAAAGGGCGTATGCGTTTTTTCCTGAATATATTCAGGAAAAAACGCATACGCCCTTTTTGGCCAACCAAGCAACCTGGAAAGGCAAATCAGCGCTACAAAGAAGTCTCGCTTCCCATCGTTCAAAAGGGCCATGCTGAATAAAGTGTCAAAACCAGAAATGCAGGACAGGCCATGGAGAAACAGGAACCTTGCTACGCTGATGGGCGGGAGGTAAATTGCCAACAGCCACTCTGGAGAAGTGTACGGTGTGTCCTGAAACATCTAAAAAAGTCATCTTTGAAAGCATAGGGCACTTCCACTCATGGGCGTATAAATTGAGAAAACTAAATATCTGCAAGACACAGGCACCCGAAAGTTTAGGGCTGCTCTGTTGACAAGAACCTCCACTTCGTTACACCTTAAATATCCCAGGAAAGAGAAAAATGGATAAAGAAGTTGTGGTCCTTATGTACAATGGAATATCACTCAGCCATGAAATCAACGTCATAAGGCTAGTAGCAGCATGACGAGTGGATTTAGGTACGACGATTCTAAGTGAAATAAGTCACACAGAAAAAGACACTTATCATAAGATATCACTTATAGAGGGAATGTAAAAACCGCTACCCTTGAACTGCATTACAAAACAGAACAGAGTCACACGTTTAGAAAACACACTATGGCTGCTTAACAGGAAAGGTGAGGTGGGGTGATGCATAAAACAAGGGTTTCAAATTAGGTCAGATACCGTTCCATAAACCCAATATGTACTAGACAAGACCTACTCCTTGCTCAGTGAATTGGACTCAACACCCCCTATTCACTGCCCAAGAATATATCTGACAAGTAAGAATCTTAAAACCTATGTATTGATATCTCTCTATAAGTGAGTCAAGTGGGTGTAAAGCGGCATAAAGAGGGCTTCCCTGGTGGCGCAGTGGTTGAGAATCTGCCTGCCAATGCAGGGGACACGGGTTCGAGCCCTGGTGTGGGAAGATCCCACGTGCCGCGGAGCAACTGGGCCCGTGAGCCACAACTACTGAGCCTGCGCGTCTGGAGCCCGTGCTCCGCAACAAGAGAGGCCGCGATAGTGAGAGGCCCGCGCACTGCGATGAAGAGTGGCCCCCGCTTGCCGCAACTAGAGAAAGCCCTCGCACGGAAACGAAGACCCAACACAGCCATAAATAAATAAATAAATAAATAATAAAAGTGTTTAAAAAAAAAAATACATTTAAAAAAAAAAAAAAAAAAAAAAAGCGGCATAAAGACAGCAGTGAAAGGCAGCTAAACCCCATTATAAAAATCAATTACTTTTAAAAACAAGTGAAACAAAGACAGTGAAAGAGAGAGAAATTCTTACAAAATTCGTTCAGGGGCTGTGATGCCACCTGGATTGACCATATCTAGACCCACAGCTGATTGAGACATAAGGGTGGACACTCTTGGGGATGAGAGGTTTGGTGAGGTTGGGTGAGCAAACGCAGACCCTTTAAAGTAATACTGCTTGGTGCCCATCCCATGGGTCCCAAATGTCCAGGATCAAGGGCATCTTCCTAAATCGAAAACATGCATGAGAAACCCACAAAATGGTACACCGTGTGATCGGGAAAGGTTTCTAAAACGCACCTCATTTCTCATCTCCTTGTGCTCGGGTTCGCCATTCCAGCTGCTTTACTAGCAATCTCCCTCCTTGGAGAATCAGCACCTTTAACCTCCTGTTCCGTACAGGTTGCAATTTGTCCTGAGGATGAACGGGAAGAGGGGGAACCAATGAGACACTAGCTCTAGGTGTTGGGACAGGCACAGGTCACTCTATTTTCCCATCAGGAAGAAGAATTAACCACAGGCTCAGCCTGCCGCCCGGGACCAGAATAGGGCCTGAAGCAATCCTGCGCTTTTGCGGCCAGCTCCCAAGAAAGCGAGTTGAAAAATGGAGCTCAGGGGCACTGCAATTCAGAAACCTGCAGACTTATAAAGGATCACTCTCGTCCAGAAATATACTGAGGGAAGGCAACGAAGAGGATGTGAAAGCAAGGCAGAATTGCAGGAAACAGATTTCAGGAGGGAGATTCGAATCGCCTTTAAAGCACAGGAAAAGCGGCAAAACCTCGACAATGATGTCCTTGGCCAAAAAGGGCGTATGCGTTTTTTCCTGAATATATTCAGGAAAAAACGCATACGCCCTTTTTGGCCAACCAAGCAACCTGGAAAGGCAAATCAGCGCTACAAAGAAGTCTCGCTTCCCATCGGTCAAAAGGGTCATGCTGAATAAAGTGTCAAAACCAGAAATGCAGGACAGGCCATGGAGAAACGGGAGCCTTGCTACGGTGATGGGCGGTATGTAAATTGCCAACAGCCACTCTGGAGAAGTGTACGGTGTGTCCTGAAACATCTAAAAAACTCAGCTTAGAGAGCATAGGGCACTTCCACTCATGGGCGTATAAAGTGGGAAAACTAAAAACCAGCAGGACACAGGCACCCCAAAGTTTAGGGCTGCTCTGTTGACAAGAACCTCCACTTCGTTACACCTTAAATATCCCAGGAAAGAGAAAAATGGATAAAGAAGTTGTGATCCTTATGTACAATGGAATATCACTCAGCCATGAAATCAACGTCATAAGGCTAGTAGCAGCATGACGAGTGGATTTAGGTACGACGATTCTAAGTGAAATAAGTCACACAGAAAAAGACACTTATCATAAGATATCACTTATAGAGGGAATGTAAAGACCGCTACCCTTGAACTGCATTACAACACAGAACAGATTCACACGTTTAGAAAACACACTATGGCTGCTTAACGGGAAAGGTGAGGTGGGGTGATGCATAAAACAAGGGTTACAAATTAGGTCAGATACCGTTCCATAAACCCAATATATACTAGACAAGCCCTACTCCTTGCTCAGTGAATTGGACTCAACACTGCCTATTCACCGCCCAAGAATATATCTGACTAGTAAGAATCTTAAAACCTATGTATTGATATCTCTCTGTAAGTGAGTCAAGTGGTTGTAAAGCGGCATAAACACAGCAGTGAAAAGCAGCTAAACCCCATTATAAAAATCAATTACTTTTAAAAACCTGTGAAACAAAGACAGTGAAAGAGAGAGAAATTCTTACAAAATTCGTTCGGTTCTGTGATGCCACCTGGATTGACCATATCTAGACCCACAGCTGATTGGGACATAAGGGTGGACACTCTTGGGGATGAGAGGTTTGTGAGGTTGGGTGAGCAAACGCAGACCCTTTAAAGTAATACTGCGTGGTGCCCATCCCATGGGTCCCAAATCTCCAGGATCAAGGGCATCTTCCTACATCGAAAACATGCATGAGAAACCCAGAAAATGGTACACCGTGTGATCGGGAAAGATTTCTAAAACGCACCTCATTTCTCATCTCCTTGTGCTCGGGTTCGCCATTCGAGCTGCTTTACTAGCAATCTCCCTCCTTGGAGAATCAGCACCTTTAACCTCCTGTTCCGAACAGGTTGCAATTTGTCCTGAGGATGAACGGGAAGAGGGGGAACCAATGAGAGACTAGCTCTAGGTGTTGGGACAGGCACAGGTCACTCTATTTTCCCATCCGGAAGAAGAATTAACCACAGGCTAAGCCTGCCACCCGGGACCAGAATAGGGCCTGAAGCAATCCTACGCTTTTGCGGCCAGCTCCCAAGAAAGCGAGTTGAAAAATGGAGCTCAAGGGCACTGCAATTCAGAAAGCTGCAGACTTATAAAGGATCACTCTCGTCCACAAATATATTGAGGGAAGGCAACGAAGAGGATTTGAAAGCAAGGCAGAATTCCAGGAAACAGATTTCAGGAGGGAGATTCGAATCGCCTTTAAAGCACAGGAAAAGCGGCAAAACCTCGACAATGATGCCCTTGGACAAAAAGGGCGTATGCGTTTTTTCCTGAATATATTCAGGAAAAAACGCATACGCCCTTTTTGGCCAACCAAGCAACCTGGAAAGGCAAATTAGCGCTACAAAGAAGTCTCGCTTCCCATCGGTCAAAAGGGCCATGCTGAATAAAGTGTCAAAACCAGAAATGCAGGACAGGCCATGGAGAAACGGGAGCCTTGCTACGCTGATGGGCGGGAGGTAAACTGCCAAAAGCCACTCTGGAGAAGTGTACGGTGTGTCCTGAAACATCTTAAATAGTCAGCTTAGAGAGCATAGGGAACTTCCACTCATAGGCGTATAATTTGGGACAATTAAAAACCAGCAAGACATAGGCACCACAAAGTGTAGGGCTAATCTGTTGATAAAATCCTCCACTTCCTTACACCTTAAATATCCCAGGAAAGAGAAAAATGGATAAAGAAGTTGTGGTCCTTATGTACAATGGAATATCACTCAGCCATGTAATCAACGTCATAAGGCTAGTAGCAGCATGATGAGTGGATTTAGGTACGACGATTCTAAGTGAAATAAGTCACACAGAAAAAGACACTTATCATAAGATATCACTTATAGAGGGAATGTAAAAACCGCTACCCTTGAACTGAATTACAAAACAGAACAGAGTCACACGTTTAGAAAACACACTATGGCTGCTTAACGGGAAAGGTGAGGTGGGGTGATGGATAAAACAAGGGTTTCAAATTAGCTCTCATACCTTTCCATAAACCCAATATGTACTAGACAAGACCTACTCCTTGCTCAGTGAATTGGACTCAACACCCCCTATTCACCGCCCAAGAATATATCTGACTAGTAAGAATCTTAAAACCTATGTATTGATATCTCTGTGTAAGTGAGTCAAGTGGGTGTAAAGCGGCATAAACACAGCAGTGAAAAGCAGCTAAACCCCATTATAAAAATCAATTACTTTTAAAAACCAGTGAAACAAAGACAGTGAAAGAGAGAGAAATTCTTACAAAAGACGTTCGGGGCTGTGATGCCACCTGGATTGACCATATCTAGACCCACAGCTGACTGAGACATAAGGGTGGAAACTCTTGCGGCTGAGAGGTTTGGTGAGGTTGGGTGAGCAAACGCAGACCCTTTAAAGTAATACTGCGTGGTGCCCATCCCATGGGTCCCAAATCTCCAGTATCAAGGGCATCTTCCTACATCGAAAACATGCATGAGAAACCCAGAAGATGGTACACCGTGTGATCGGGAAAGGTTTCTAAAACGCACCTCATTTCTCATCTCATTGTGCTCGGGTTCGCCATTCCAGCTGCTTTACTAGCAATCTCCCTCCTTGGAGAATCAGCACCTTTAACCTCCTGTTCCGTAGAGGTTGCAATTTGTCCTGAGGATGAACGGGAAGAGGGGGAACCAATGAGAGACTAGCTCTAGGTGTTGGGACAGGCACAGGTCACTCTATTTTCCCATCAGGAAGAAGAATTAACCACAGGCTCAGCCTGCCACCCGGGACCAGAATAGGGCCTGTAGCAATCCTGCGCTTTTGCGGCCAGCTCCCAAGAAAGCGAGTTGAAAAACGGAGCTCAGGGGCACTGCAATTCAGAAAGCTGCAGACTTATAAAGGATCACTCTCGTCCACAAATATATTGAGGGAAGGCAATGAAGAGGATTTGAAAGCAAGGCAGAATTGCAGGAAACAGATTTCAGGAGGGAGATTCGAATCGCCTTTAAAGCACAGGAAAAGCGGCAAAACCTCGACAATGATGCCCTTGGCCAAAAAGGGCGTATGCGATTTTTCCTGAATATATTCAGGAAAAAACGCATACGCCCTTTTTGGCCAACCAAGCAACCTGGAAAGGGAAATCAGCGCTACAAAGAAGTCTCGCTTCCCATCGGTCAAAAGGGCCATGCTGAATAAAGTGTCAAAACCAGAAATGTAGGACAGGCCATGGAGAAACAGGAGCCTTGCTACGCTGATGGGCGGGAGGTAAATTGCCAACAGCCACTCTGGAGAAGTGTACGGTGTGTCCTGAAACATCCAAAAAATTCATCTTAGAGAGCATAGGGCACTTCCACTCATGGGCGTATAAAGTGGGAAAACTAAAAACCAGCAAGACACAGGCACCCCAAAGTTTAGGGCTGCTCTGTTGACAAGAACCTCCACTTCGTTACACCTTAAATATCCCAGGAAACAGAAAAATGGATAAAGAAGTTGTGGTCCTTATGTACAATGGAATATCACTCAGCCATGAAATCAACGTCATAAGGCTAGTAGCAGCATGATGAGTGGATTTAGGTACGACGATTCTAAGTGAAATAAGTCACACAGAAAAAGACACTTATCATAAGATATCACTTATAGAGGGAATGTAAAAACCGCTACCCTTGAACTGCATTACAAAACCGAACAGAGTCACACGTTTAGAAAACACACTATGGCTGCTTAACGGGAAAGGTGAGTTGGGGTGATGCATAAAACAAGGGTTTCAAATTAGCTCAGATACCGTTCCATAAACCCAACATATAATAGACAAGACCTACTCCTTGCTCAGTGAATTGGACTCAACACCCCCTATTCACCGCCCAAGAATATATCTGACTAGTAAGAATCTTAAAAGCTATGTATTGATATCTCTCTGTAAGTGAGTCAAGTGGGTGTAAAGCGGAATAAACACAGCAGTGAAAAGCAGCTAAACCCCATTATAAAAATAAATTACTTTTACAAAAACGTGAAAGAAAGACAGTGAAAGAGTGAGAAATTCTTACAAAATTCGTTCAGGGGCTGTGATGCCACCTGGATTGACCATATCTAGACCCACAGCTGATTGGGACAGAAGGGTGGACACTCTTGGGGATGAGAGGTTTGGTGAGGTTGGGTGTGCAAATGCAGACCCTTTAAAGTAATACTGCGTGGTGCCCATCCCATGGGGCCCAAATCTCCAGGATCAAGGGCATCTTCCTACATCGAAAACATGCATGAGAAACCCAGAAAATGGTACACCGTGTGATCGGGAAAGGTTTCTAAAACGCACCTCATTTCTCATCTCCTTGTGCTCGGGTTCGCCATTCCAGCTGCTTTACTAGCAATCTCCCTCCTTGGAGAATCAGCGCCTTTAACCTCCTGTTCCGTACAGGTTGCCATTTGTCCTGAGGATGAACGGGAAGAGGGGGAACCAATGAGAGACTAGCTCTAGGTGTTGGGACAGGCACAGGTCACTCTATTTTCCCATCAGGAAGAAGAATTAACCACAGGCTCAGCCTGCCGCCCGGGACCAGAATAGGGCCTGAAGCAATCCTGCGCTTTTGCGGCCAGCTCCCAAGAAAGCGAGTTGAAAAATGGAGCTCAGGGGCACTGCAATTCAGAAAGCTGCAGACTTATAAAGGATCACTCTCGTCCACAAATATATTAAGGGAAGGCAACGAAGAGGATTTGATAGCAAGGCAGATTGAAGGAAACAGATTTCAGGAGGGAGATTCGAATCGCCTTTAAAGCACAGGAAAAGCGGCAAAACCTCGACAATGATGCCCTTGGCCAAAAAGGGCGTATGCGTTTTTTCCTGAATATATTCAGGAAAAAACGCATACCTCCTTTTTGGCCAACCAAGCTACCTGGAAAGGCAAATCAGCGCTACAAAGAAGTCTCGCTTCCCTTCGGTCAAAAGGGCGATGCTGAATAAAGTGTCAAAACCAGAAATGCAGGACAGGCCATGGAGAAACGGAAGCCTTGCTACGCTGATGGGCGGAAGGTAAATTGCCAACAGCCACTCAGGAGAAGTGTACGGTGTGTCCTGAAACATCTAAAAAATTCATCTTAGAGAGCATAGGGCACTTCCACTCATGGACGTATAAAGTGGGAAAACTAAAAACCAGCAAGACACAGGCACCCCAAAGTTTAGGGCTGCTCTGTTGACAAGAACCTCCACTTCGTTACACCTTAAATATCCCAGGAAAGAGAAAAATGGATAAAGAAGTTGTGGTCCTTATGTACAATGGAATATCACTCAGCCATGAAATCAACGTCATAAGGCTAGTAGCAGCATGATGAGTGGATTTAGGTACGACGATTCTAAGTGAAATAAGTCACACAGAAAAAGACACTTATCATAAGATATCACTTATAGAGGGAATGTAAAAACCGCTACCCTTGAACTGCACTACAAAATCGAACAGAGTCACACGTTTAGAAAACACACTATGGCTGCTTAACAGGAAAGGTGAGTTGGGGTGATGCATAAAACAAGGGTTTCAAATTAGCTCAGATACCGTTCCATAAACCCAACATATAATAGATAAGACCTACTCCTTGCTCAGTGAATTGGACTCAACACCCCCTATTCACCGCCCAAGAATATATCTGACTAGTAAGAATCTTAAAACCTATGTATTGATATCTCTCTGTAAGTGAGTCAAGTGGGTGTAAAGCGGCATAAACACAGCAGTGAAAAGCAGCTAAACCCCATTATAAAAATCAATTACTTTTAAAATCCCGTGAAACAAAGACAGTGAAAGAGAGAGAAATTCTTACAAAATTCGTTCGGGGCTGTGATGCCACCTGGATTGACCATATGTAGACCCACAGCTGTTTGAGACATAAGGGTGGACACTCTTGCGGCTGAGAGGTTTGGTGAGGTTGGGTGAGCAAACGCAGACCCTTTAAAGTAATACTGCGTGGTGCCCATCCCATGGGTCCCAAATCTCCAGGATCAAGGGCATCTTCCTACATCGAAAACATTCATGAGAAACCCAGAAAATGGTATACCGTGTGATCAGGAAAGGTTTCTAAAACGCACCTCATTTCTCATCTCCTTGTGCTCAGGTTCACCATTGCAGCTGCTTTACTAGCAATCTCCCTCCTTGGAGAATCAGCACCTTTAACCTCCTGTTCCGTACAGGTTGCAATTTGTCCTGAGGATGAACGGGAAGAGGGGGAACCAATGAGACACTAGCTCTAGGTGTTGGGACAGGCACAGGTCACTCTATTTTCCCATCAGGAAGAAGAATTAACCAGAGGCTCAGCCTGCCGCCCGGAACCAGAATAGGGCCTGAAGCAATCCTGCACTTTTGCGGCCAGCTCCCAAGAAAGCGAGTTGAAAAATGGAGCTCAGGGGCACTGCAATTCACAAAGCTGCAGACGTATAAAGGATCACTCTCGTCCACAAATATATTGAGGGAAGGCAACGAAGAGGATTTGAAAGCAAGGCAGAATCGCAGGAAACAGATTTCAGGAGGGAGATTCGAATCGCCTTTAAAGCACAGGAAAAGCGGCAAAACCTCGACAATGATGCCCTTGGCCAAAAAGGGCGTATGCGTTTTTTCCTGAATATATTCAGGAAAAAACGCATACGCCCTTTTTGGCCAACCAAGCAACCTGGAAAGGCAAATCGGCGCTACAAAGAAGTCTCGCTTCCCATCGGACAAAAGGGCCATGCTGAATAAAGTGTCAAAACCAGAAATGCAGGACAGACCATGGAGAAACAGGAGCCTTGCTACGCTGATGGGCGGGATATAAATTGCCAACAGCCACACTGGAGAAGTGTACGGTGTGTCCTGAAACATCTAAAAAACTTAGCTTCGAGAGCATAGGGCACTTCCACTCATGGGCGTATAAATTGGGAAAACTAAAAATCTGCAAGACACAGGCACTCCAAAGTTTAGGGCTGCTCTGTTGACAAGAACCTCCACTTCGTTACACCTTAAATATCCCAGGAAAGACAAAAATGGATAAAGAAGTTGTGGTCCTTATGTACAATGGAATATCACTCAGCCATGAAATCAATGTCATAAGGCTAGTAGCAGCATGATGAGTGGATTTAGGTACGACGATTCTAAGTGAAATAAGTCACACAGAAAAAGACACTTATCATAAGATATCACTTATAGAGGGAATGTAAAAACCGCTACCCTTGAACTGCATTACAAAACAGAACAGAGTCACACGTTTAGAAAACACACTATGGCTGCTTAACGGGAAAGGTGAGGTGGGGTGATGCATAAAACAAGGGTTTCAAATTAGGTCAGATACCGTTCCATAAACCCAATATGTACTAGACAAGACCTACTCCTTGCTCAGTGAATTGGATTCAACACCCCCTATTCACCGCTCAAGAATATATCTGACTAGTAAGAATCTTAAAACCTATGCATTGATATCTCTCTGTAAGTGAGTCAAGTGGGGGTAAGCAGCATAAACAGAGCAGTTAAAAGCAGCTAAATCCCATTATAAAAATCAATTACTTTTACAAAAACGTGAAACAAAGACAGTGAAAGAGTGAGAAATTCTTAGAAAATTCGTTCAGGGGCTGTGATGCCAACTGGATTGACCATATCTAGACCCACAGCTGATTGAGACATAAGGGTGGACACTCTTGGGGATGAGAGGTTTGGTGAGGTTGGGTGAGCAAACGCAGACCCTTTAAACTAATACTGCCTGGTAGCCATCCAATGGGTCCAAAATCTCCAGGTTCAAGGGCATCTTCCTACATCAAAAACATGCATGAGAAACGCAGAAGATGGTACACCGTGTGATCGGGAAAGGTTGCTAAAACGCACCTCATTTCTCATCTCCTTGTGCTCGGGTTCGCCATTCCAGCTGCTTTACTAGCAATCTCCCTTCTTGGAGAATCAGCACCTTTAACCTCCTGTTCTGTACAGGTTGCAATTTGTCCTGAGGATGAACGGGAAGAGGGGGAACCAATGAGAGACTAGCTCTAGGTGTTGGGACAGGCACAGGTCACTCTATTTTCCCATCAGGAAGAAGAATTAACCACAGGCTCAGCCTGCCGCCCGGTACCAAAATAGGGCCTGAAGCAATCCTGCGCTTTTGCGGCCAGCTCCCAAGAAAGCGAGTTGAAAAATGGAGCTCAGGGGCACTGCAATTCACAAAGATGCAGACTTATAAAGGATCACTCTCGTCCACAAATATACTGAGGGAAGATACGAAGAGGATTTGAAAGCAAGGCAGAACTGCAGGAAACAGATTTGAGGAGGGAGATTCGAATCGCCTTTAAAGCACAGGAAAAGCGGCAAAACCTCGACAATGATGCCCTTGGCCGAAAAGGGCTTATGCGTTTTTTCCTGAATATATTCAGGAAAAAACGCATACGCCCTTTTTGGCCAACCAAGCAACCTGGAAAGGCAAATCAGCGCTACAAAGAAGTCTCCCTTCCCATCGGTCAAAAGGGCCATGCTGAATAAAGTGTCAAAACCAGAAATGCAGGACAGGCCATGGAGAAACGGGAGCCTTGCTACGCTGATGGGCGGGAGGTAAATGGCCAACAGCCACTCTGCACAAGTGTACGGTGTGTCCTGAAACATCTAAAAAACTCAGCTTAGAGAGCATAGGGCACTTCCACTCATGGGCGTATAAATTGGGAAAACTAAAAATCTGCAAGACACAGGCACCCCAAAGTTTAGGACTGCTCTGTTGACAAGAACCTCCACTTCGTTACACCTTAAATATCCCAGGAAAGAGAAAAATGGATAAAGAAGTTGTGGTACAGACTGGCGAACACTTATACCACAGAAGTCCACCCACTGGAGTGAAGGTTCTGAGCCCCACGTCAGGCTTCCCAACCTGGGGGTCCGGGTACGGGGGGAGGAATTCCTAGAGAATCAGACTTTGAAACCTAGTGGGAATTGATTGCAGGACTTTGACAGGACTGGGGGAAACAGAGACGCCACTCTTGGAGGGCACACACAAAGTAATGTGTGCATCGGGACCCAGGGGAAGGAGCAGTGACCCTGGGGGAGACTGAACCAGACCTACCTGCTGGTGTTGGGGGGTCTCCTGCAGAGGCGAGTGGTGGCTCTGTTTCACCGTGGGGATAAGGACACTGGCAGCCGAGGTTTTGGGAAGTTCTCCTTGGCGTGAGCCGTCCCAGAGTCTGCCATTAACCCCACCAAAGAGCACGGGTAGGCTCCAGTGTTGGGTTGCCTCAGGCAAAACAACCAACAGGGAGGGAACCCAGCCCCACCCATCAACAATCAAGTGGATTAAGGTTTTACTGAGCTCTGACGCCACAGCAACAGGGAGGGAACCCAGCCCCACCCATCAACAGTCAAGTGGATTAAGGTTTTACTGAGCTCGGACCGCCACAGCAACAGTCAGCTCTACCCACCACCAGAGCCTCCCATCAAGCCTCTTAGATAGCCTCAACCACCAGAGGGCAGACAACAGAAGCAAGAAAAATTACAATCCTGCAGCCTGTGGACCAAAAACCACAGTTACAGAAAGATAGAGAAGATGAAAAGGCAGAGGGCTATGTACCAGATGAAGGAACAAGAAAAAACCCCAGAAAAACAACTAAATGAAGTGGAGATAGGCAACCTTCCAGAGAAAGAATTCAGAATAATGATAGTGAAGATGATCCAGGACCTCTGAATAAGAATGGAGGCAAAGATTGAGAAGATGCAAGAAATGATTAACAAAGACCTAGAAGAATTAAAGAACAAACAAACAGAGATGACCAATACAATAACTGAAATGAAAACTACACTAGAAGGAATCAATAGCAGAATAACTGAGGCAGAAGAACGGATAAGTGACCTGGAAGACAGAATGGTGGAATTCACTGCTACGGAACAGACTAAAGAAAAAAGAATGAAAAGAAATGAAGACAGCCTAAGACACCTCTGGGACAACATTAAACGCAACAACATTCGCATTATAGGGGTCCCAGAAGGAGAAGAGAGAGAGAAAGGACCAGAGAAAATATTTGAAGAGATTATAGTCGAAAACTTCCCTAACATGGGAAAGGAAATAGCCACCCAAGTCCAGGAAGCGCAGAGAGTCCCAAACATAATAAACCCAAGGAGACACACGCCGAGACACATAATAATCAAAGAGGCAAAAATTAAAGACAAAGAAAAATTATTGAAAGCAGCAAGGGAAAAACGACAAATAACATACAAGGGAACTCCCGTAAGGTTAACAGCTGATTTCTCAGCAGAAACTCTACAAGCCAGAAGGGAGTGGCATGATATACTTAAAGTGATGAAAGGGAAGAACCTACAACCAAGATTACTCTACCCGGCAAGGATCTCATTTAGATTTGATGGAGAAATCAAAAGCTTTACAGACAAGCAAAAGCTAAGAGAATTCAGCACCACCAAACCAGCTCTACAACAAATGCTAAAGGAACTTCTCTAAGTGGGAAACACAAGAGAAGAAAAGGACCTACAAAAACAAACCCAAAACAATTAAGAAAATGGTCATAGGAACATACATATCGATAATTACCTTAAACGTGAATGGATTAAACGCCCCAACCAAAAGACATAGACTGGCTGAATGGATACAAAAACAAGACCCATATATATGCTGTCTACAAGAGACCCACTTTACACCTAGGGACACATACAGACTGAAAGTGAAGGGATGGAAAAAGATATTCCATGCAAATGGAAATCAAAAGAAAGCTGGAGTAGCTATACTCATATCAGATAAAATAGACTGTAAAATAAAGAATGTTACAAGAGACAAGGAAGGACACTACATAATGATCCAGGGATCAATCCAAGAAGAAGATATAACAATTATAAATATATATGCACCCAACATAGGAGCACCTCAATACATAAGGCAACTGCTAACAGCTATAAAAGAGGAAATCGACAGTAACACAATAATAGTGGGGGACTTTAACACTTCACTTACACCAATGGACAGATCATCCAAAATGAAAATAAATAAGGAAACAGAAGCTTTAAATGACACAATAGACCAGATAGATTTAATTGATATATATAGGACATTCCATCCAAAAACAGCAGATTACACGTTCTTCTCAAGTGCGCACGGAACATTCTCCAGGATAGATCACATCTTGGGTCACAAATCAAGCCTCAGTAAATTTAAGAAAATTGAAATCATACCAAGCATCTTTTCTGACCACAATGCTATGAGATTAGAAATGAATTACAGGGGAAAAAACGTAAAAAAGACAAACACATGGAGGCTAAACAATACGTTACTAAATAACCAAGAGATCACTGAAGAAATCAAAGAGGAAATAAAGAAATACCTAGAGACAAATGACAATGAAAACACGACGACCCAAAACCTATGGGATGCAGCAAAAGCAGTTCTAAGAGGGAAGTTTATAGCTATACAAGCCTACCTAAAGAAACAAGAAAAATCTCAAGTAAACAATCTAACCTTACACCTAAAGAAACTAGAGAAAGAAGAACAAACAAAACCCAAAGTTAGCAGAAGGAAAGAAATCATAAAGATCAGAGCAGAAATAAATGAAATAGAAACAAAGAAAACAATAGCAAAGATCAATAAAACTAAAAGTTGGTTCTTTGAGAAGATAAACAAAATTGATAAGCCATTAGCCAGACTCATCAAGAAAAAGAGGGAGAGGACTCAAATCAATAAAATCAGAAATGAAAAAGGAGAAGTTACAACAGACACTGCAGAAATACAAAACATCCTAAGAGACTACTATAAGCAACTTTATGCCAATAAAATGGACAACCTGGAAGAAATGGACAAATTCTTAGAAAGGTATAACCTTCCAAGACTGAATCAGGAAGAAACAGAAAATATGAACAGACCAATCACAAGTAATGAAATTGAAACTGTGATTAAAAATCTTCCAACAAACAAAAGTCCAGGACCAGATGGCTTCACAGGTGAATTCTATCAAACATTTAGAGAAGAGCTAACACCCATCCTTCTCAAACTCTTCCAAAAAATTGCAGAGGAAGGAACACTCCCTAACTCATTCTATGAGGCCACCATCACCCTGATACCAAAACCAGACAAAGACACTACAAAAAAAGAAAATTACAGACCAATATCACTGATGAACATAGATGCAAAAATCCTCAACAAAATACTAGCAAACAGAATCCAACAACACATTAAAAGGATCATACACCACGATCAAGTGGGATTTATCCCAGGGATGCAAGGATTCTTCAATATACGCAAATCAATCAATGTGATACACCATATTAACAAATTGAAGAATAAAAACCATATGATCATCTCAATAGATGCAGAAAAAGCTTTTCACAAAATTCAGCACCCATTTCTGATAAAAACTCTCCAGAAAGTGGGCATAGAGGGAACCTACCTCAACATAATAAAGGCCATATATGACAAACCCACAGCAAACATCATTCTCAATGGTGAAAAACTGAAAGCATTTCCTCTAAGATCAGGAACGAGACAAGGATGTCCACTCTCACCACTATTATTCAACATAGTTCTGGAAGTCCTAGCCACGGCAATCAGAGAAGAAAAAGAAATAAAAGGAATACAAATTGGAAAAGAGGAAGTAAAACTGTCACTGTTTGCGGATGACATGATACTATACATAGAGAATCCTAAAACTGCCACCAGAAAACTGCTAGAGCTAATTAATGAATATGGTAAAGTTGCAGGATACAAAATTAATGCACAGAAATCTCTTGCATTCCTATACACTAATGATGACAAATCTGAAAGAGAAATTATGGAAACACTCCCATTTACCATTGCAACAAAAAGAATAAAATACCTAGGAATAAACCTACCTAGGGAGACAAAAGACCTGTATGCAGAAAACTATAAGACACTGATGAAAGAAATTAAAGATGATACCAACAGATGGAGAGATATACCATGTTCTTGGATTGGAAGAATCAACATTGTGAAAATGAGTATACTACCCAAAGCAATCTACAGATTCAATGCAATCCCTATCAAATAACCAATGGCATTTTTTACGGAGCTAGAACAAATCATCTTAAAATTTGTATGGAGACACAAAAGACCCCGAATAGCCAAAGCAGTCTTGAGGCAAAAAAATGGAGCTGGAGGAATCAGACTCCCTGACTTCAGACTATACTACAAAGCTACAGTAATCAAGACAATATGGTACTGGCACAAAAATAGAAACATAGATCAATGGAACAAGATAGAAAGCCCAGAGATTAACCCACGCACCTATGGTCAACTAATCTATGACAAAGGAGGCAAAGATATACAATGGAGAAAAGACAGTCTCTTCAATAAGTGGTGCTGGGAAAACTGGACAGCTACATGTAAAAGAATGAAATTAGAATACTCCCTAACACCATACACAAAAATAAACTCAAAATGGATTAGAGACCTAAATATAAGACTGGACACTATAAAACTCTTAGAGGAAAACATAGGAAGAACACTCTTTGACAAACATCACAGCAAGATCTTTTTTGATCCACCTCCTAGAGTAATGGAAATAAAAGCAAAAATAAACAAGTGGGACCTAATGAAACTTCAAAGCTTTTGCACAGCAAAGGAGACCATAAACAAGACGAAAAGACAACCCTCAGAATGGGAGAAAATATTTGCAAATGAATCAACGGACAAAGGATTAATCTCCAAAATATATAAACAGCTCATTCAGCTCAATATCAAAGAAACAAACACCCCAATCCAAAAATGGGCAGAAGACCTAAATAGACATTTCTCCAAAGAAGACATACAGACGGCCATGAAGCACATGAAAAGATGCTCAACATCACTAATTATTAGAGAAATGCAAATCAAAACTACAATGAGGTATCACCTCACTCCTGTTAGAATGGGCATCATCAGAAAATCTACAAACAACAAATGCTGGAGAGGGTGTGGAGAAAAGGGAACCCTCTTGCACTGTTGGTGGGAATGTAAATTGATACAGCCACTATGGAGAACAATATGGAGGTTCCTTAAAAAACTAAAAATAGAATTACCATATGACCCAGCAATCCCACTACTGGGCATATACCCAGAGAAAACCGTAATTCAAAAAGACACATGCACCCGAATGTTCATTGCAGCACTATTTACAATAGCCAGGTCATGGAAGCAACCTAAATGCCCCTCAACAGACGAATGGATAAAGAAGATGTGGTACATATATACAATGGAATATTACTCAGCCATAAAAAGGAACGAAATTGAGTCATTTGTTGAGACGTGGATGGATCTAGAGTCTGTCATACAGAGTGAAGTAAGTCAGAAAGAGAAAAACAAATATCGTATATTAACGCATGTATGTGGAACCTAGAAAAATGGTACAGATGAGCCAGTTTGCAGGGCAGAAGTTGAGACACAGATGTAGAGAATGGACATATGGAGGCCAAGGGGGGAAAACTGCAGTGAGGTGGGGATGGTGGTGTGCTGAATTGGGCGATTGGGATTGACATGTATACACTGATGTGTACAAAATTGATGCCTAATAAGAACCTGCAGTATAAAAAAACAAACAAAACAACTAATACTAAACTTTCATTGGGTTATTTGTATGGAAATATGTTAATATAAATGTTTCAGACATTACATGAAATTTCTAAAAATTTTATATTTGTATTTGTATGAAAATATGTAAGGAAATATGTTAATATAAATGTTTCAGACATTACATGAAATTTCTAAAAATCTTATATTTGTATTTGTATGGAAATATGTATGGAAATATGTTAATATAAAAGTTTCAGACATTAAAAAAAAAAAAAAGAAGTTGTGGTCCTTATGTACAATGGAATATCACTAAGCCATGAAATCAACGTCATAAGGCTAGTAGCAGCATGATGAGTGGATTTAGGTCCGACGATTCTAAGTGAAATAAGTCACACAGAAAAAGACACTTATCATAAGATATCACTTAAAGAGGGAATGTAAAAACCGCTACCCTTGAACTGAATTACAAAACAGAACAGAGTCACACGTTTAGAAAACACACTATGGCTGCTTAACGGGAAAGGTGAGGGGGGGTGATGCATAAAACAAGGGTTTCAAATTAGGTTAGATACCGTTCCATAAACCCAATATGTACTAGACAAGACCTACTCCTTGCTCAGTGAATTGAACTCAACACCCCCTATTCACGGCCCAAGAATATATCTGACTAGTAAGAATCTTAAAACCTATGTATTGATATCTCTCTGTAAGTGAGTCAAGTGGGTGTAAAGCAGCATACACAGAGTAGTGAAAAGCAGCTAAACCCCATTATAAAAATCAATTACTTTTACAAAAACGTGAAACAAAGACAGTGAAAGAGTGAGAAATTCTTACAAAATTCGTTCAGGGGCTGTGATGCCACCTGCATTGACCATATCTAGACCCACAGCTGATTGAGACATAAGGGTGGACACTCTTGCGGCTGAGAGGTTTGGTGAGGTTGGGTGAGCAAACGCAGACCATTTAAAGTAATACTGCGTGGTACCCATCCCATGGGGCCCAAATCTCCAGGTTCAAGGGCATCTTCCTACATCGAAAACATGCATGAGAAACCCAGAAGATGGTACACCGTGTGATCGGGAAAGGTTTCTAAAACGCACCTCATTTCTCATCTCCTTGTGCTCGGGTTCGCCATTCCAGCTGCTTGACTAGCAATCTCCCTCCTTGGAGAATCAGCACCTTTAACCTCCTGTTCCGTACAGGTTGCAATTTGTCCTGAGGATGAACGGGAAGAGGTGGAACCAATGAGAGACTGGCTCTAGATATTGGGACAGGCACAGGTCACTCTATTTTCCCATCAGGAAGAAGAATTAACCACAGGCTCAGCCTGCCGCCCGGGACCAGAATAGGGCCTGAAGCAATCCTGCGCTTTTGCGGCCAGCTCCCAAGAAAGCGAGTTGAAAAATGGAGCTCAGGGGCACTGCAATTCACAAAGCTGCAGACTTATAAAGGATCACTCTCCTCCACAAATATACTGAAGGGAAGGCAACGAAGAGGATTTGAAAGCAAGGCAGAATTGCAGGAAACAGATTTCAGGAGGGAGATTCGAATGGCCTTTAAAGCACAGGAAAAGCGGCAAAACCTCGACAATGATGCCCTTGGCCAAAAAGGGCGTATGCGTTTTTTCCTCAATATATTCAGGAAAAAACGCATACGCTCTTTTTGGCCAACCAAGCAACCTGGAAAGGCAAATCAGCGCTACAAAGAAGTCTCGCTTCCCATCGGTCAAAAGGGCCATGCTGAATAAAGTGTCAAAACCAGAAATGCAGGACAGGCCATGGAGAAACGGGAGCCTTGCTACGCTGATGGGCGGGATGTAAATTGCCAACAGCCACTCTGGAGAAGTGTACGGTGGGTCCTGAAACATCTAAAAAACTCAGCTTAGAGAGCATAGGGCATTTCCACTCATGGGCGTATAATGTGGGAAAACTAAAAACCAGCAAGACACAGGCACCCCAAAGTTTAGGGCTGCTCTGTTGACAAGAACCTCCACTTCGTTACACCTTAAATATCCCAGGAAAGAGAAAAATGGATAAAGTTGTGGTCCTTATGTACAATGGAATATCACTCAGCCATGAAATCAACGTCATAAGGCTAGTAGCAGCATGATGAGTGGATTTAGGTCCGACGATTCTAAGTGAAATAAGTCAAACAGAAAAAGACACTTATCATAAGATATCACTTATAGAGGGAATGTAAAAACCGCTACCCTTGAACTGAATTACAAAACAGAACAGAGTCACACGTTTAGAAAACACACTATGGCTGCTTAACGGGAAAGGTGAGGTGGGGTGATGGATAAAACAAGGGTTTCAAATTAGCTCAGATACCGTTCCATAAACCCAGTATGTACTACACAAGACCTACTCCTTGCTCAGTGAATTGGACTCAACACCCCCTATTCACCGCCCAAGAATATGTCTGACAAGTAAGAATCTTAAAACCTATGTATTGATATCTCTCTGTAAGTGAGTCAAGTGGTGTAAAGCGGCATAAACACAGCAGTGAAAAGCAGCTAAACCCCAATATAAAAATCAATTACTTTTAAAGACCAGTGAAACAAATACAGTGAAAGAGAGAGAAATCCTTACAAAATTCGTTCGGGGCTGTGATGCCACCTGGATTGACCATATCTAGACCCACAGCTAACTGAGACATAAGGGTGGACACTCTTGTGGCTGAGAGGTTTGGTGAGGTTGGGTGAGCAAACGCAGACCCTTTAAAGTAATACTGCGTGGTACCCATCCCATGAGTCCCAAATCTCCAGGTTCAAGGGCATCTTCCTACATCGAAAACATGCATGAGAAACCCAGAAAATGGTACACCGTGTGATCGGGAAAAGTTTCTAAAACGCACCTCATTTCTCATTTCCTTATGCTCGGGATCGCCATTCCAGCTGCTTTACTAGCAATCTCCGTCCTTGGAGAATCAGCACCTTTAACCTCCTGTTCCGTACAGGTTGCAATTTGTCCTGAGGATGAACGGGAAGAAGGGGGAACCAATGAGAGACTAGCTCTAGGTGTTGGGACAGGCACAGGTCAGTCTATTTTCCCATCAGGAAGAAGAATTAAGCACAGGCTCAGCCTGCCGCCCGGGACCAAAATAGGGTCTGAAGCAATCCTGCGCTTTTGCAGCCAGCTCCCAAGAAAGCGAGTTGGAAAATGGAGCTCAGGGGCACTGCAATTCACAAAGCTGCAGACTTATAAAGGATCACTCTCGTCCACAATTATACTGAGGGAAGGCAACGAAGAGGATTTGAAAGCATGTCAGAATTGCAGGAAACAGATTTCAGGAGGGAGATTCGAATCGCCTTTAAAGCACAGGAAAAGCGGCAAAACCTCGACAATGATGCCCTTGGCCAAAAAGGGCGTATGCGTTTTTTCCTGAATATATTCAGGAAAAAATGCATACGCCCTTTTTGGCCAACCAAGCAACCTGGAAAGGCAAATCAGCGCTACAAAGAAGTCTCGCTTCCCATCGGTCAAAAGGGCCATGCTGAATAAAGTGTCAAAACCAGAAATGCAGGACAGGCCATGGAGAAACGGGAGCCTTGCTACGCTGATGGGCTGGATGTAAATTGCCAACAGCCTCTCTGGGGAAGTGTACGGTGTGTCCTGAAACATCTAAAAAACTCAGCTTAGAGAGCATAGGCATTTCCACTCATGGGCTTATAAAGTGGGAAAACTAAAAACCAGCAAGACACAGGCACCCCAAAGTTTAGGGCTGCTCTGTTGACAAGAACCTCCACTTCGTTACACCTTAAATATCCCAGGAAAGAGAAAAATGGATAAAGAAGTTGTGGTCCTTATGTACGATGGAATATCACTCAGCCATGAAATCAACATCATAAGGCTAGTAGCAGCATGATGAGTGGATTTAGGTACGACGATTCTAAGTGAAATAAGTCACACAGAAAAAGACACTTATCATAAGATATCACTTATAGAGGGAATGTAAAAACCGCTTCCCTTGAACTGAATTACAAAACAGAACAGTGTCACACGTTTAGAAAACACACTATGGCTGCTTAACGGGAATGGTTAGGTGGGGTGATGCATAAAACAAGGGTTTCAAATTAGCTCAGATACCGTTCCATAAACCCAATATGTAATAGACAAGACCTACCCCTTGCTCAGTGAACTGGACTCAACACCCCCTATTCACTGCCCAAGAATATATCTGACTAGTAAGAATCTTAAAACCTATATATTGATATCTCTCT
Source organism: Balaenoptera physalus (assembly GCF_965194825.1). Taxonomy (NCBI): domain Eukaryota; kingdom Metazoa; phylum Chordata; class Mammalia; order Artiodactyla; family Balaenopteridae; genus Balaenoptera; species Balaenoptera physalus. The sequence goes on from NW_028125055.1 coordinate 43,602, forward strand.
GTAAGTGAGTCAAGTGGGTGTAAAGCGGCATAAACACAGCAGTGAAAAGCAGCTAAACCCCATTATAAAAATCAATTACTTTTAAAAACCCGTGAAACAAAGACAGTGAAAGAGAGAGAAATTCTTACAAAATTCGTTCAGTGCCTGTGATGCCACCTGGATTGACCATATCTAGACCCACAGCTGATTGAGACATAAGGGTGGACACTCTTGGGGCTGAGAGGTTTGGTGAGGTTGGGTGAGCAAATGCAGACCCTTTAAAGTAATACTACGTGGTACCCATTCTATGGATCCCAAATCTCCAGGTTCAATGGAATCTTCCTACAGAGAAAAAATGCTTGGGAATCCTGGTGGATGGTATATAGTGTGATCGAGAAAGGTTTCTGAAACGCTCCTCATTCCTCATCTCCTTGTCCTCGGGTTCGCCATTCCAGCCGCTTTACTAACAATTTCCCCACTTGGAGAATCAGCACCTTTAACCTCCTGTTCCGTACAGGTTGCAATTTGTCCTGAGGATGAATGGGAAGAGGGGGAACCCATGAGAGACTAGCTCTAGGTGTTGGGACAGGCACAGGTCACCCTAATTTCCCATCAGGAAGAAGAATTAACCACAGGCCCAGCCTGCGCCCCTGAACCAGAATAGGGCCTGAAGCAATCCTGCGGGTTTGCGGCCAGCTCCCAAAAAAGAGATTTGGAAAATGGAGCTCAGGAGCACGGCAATTCACAAATCTGCAGAGTTATAAATGATAACTCTCGTCTAAAAATGTATTGAGGTAAGGCAACGAAGAGGATTTCAAAGCAAGATAGAACTGCAGGAAACAGTTTTTCACAGGTAGATTGGACTCGCCTTTAAAGCACATGAAATTCCGCAGAACTTCGACAATGATGCAGTCGGCCAAAAAGGGCGTCTGCGTTCTTTCCTGAATTAATTTTGGAAAAAACGCAAATGCTCTTTTTGGCCAACTAAACAAGCAGGCAATGCAAATCAGCATTACAAAAATGTCTCACTTCGCATTGGTCAAAAGGCCCATGCTGAAAAATTGTTAAACCCAGAAATGCAGGACAGGCCATGGAGAAAACGGAGCCTTGTTATGCTGATCGGCGGGATGTAAATTGCCACCGGCCACTCTTGAGAAGTGTATGCTGTATCTTAAAACTTCTAAAAAACAGAGCTACAGAGCATACAGCACTTCCCCTCATGGGCGTATATCTTGGGAAAACCAAAAAATCGACAAGACACAGGCACCCCAAAGTTTAGGGCTGCTCTGTTTAGAAATTCCTCGATTTGGGTACAACTTACATGTCCTTGGAAGGAAAAAATGGAGAAAGAAGATATGGTACTTATGTACAATGGAATATTACTCAGCAATTAAATCAATGAAATAAGGCCAGTGGCAGCAACTCGTGGAGACTGAGGTACGATCATTCTAAGTGACATAAGTCAGACATAAAAAGAGACTTATCCTAAGGTATCACTTATAGATAGTATCTAAAAATGCCTTCACATGAACGCAATTACAAAACAGAAACGGAGTCACACATTTAGAAAACACACTTATGGCTGCTAAAGGAGAAAGGTGGGGCGGGGTGATGCATAAACCAGGAGGTTGAAATTAGCACAGATACGGTTCCATAAACAAAATAGGTATTCGACAGGACCTACTCTATAGCTCAAAGAGCTGGACTCAGCACACTGTTGTCACCAGAAAAGGATATATAAGACTGGTAAGAATCTGTAAAAGAATTTATTGATGTCTCTCTTTAAGTGAATCAAGTGGATAGATATAGAGCAGGAAGAAACACAGTATTGAAAATCAGCTATACCCCATTATAAAATTAAATAACAAGAACAAAATAAAGACAGTGAGAGAGAGAGAAATTCTTACAAAATTTGTTCAAGGGCTGTGATGCAACCTGGACTGACCATCTCTAGACACAGAGCTGGATGGGACCTAAGGCTCTACACTCGTTGGTCTGAGAGGCTTCGTGAGGATGGGACAGCAAATGCAGCACTTTTAGAGTAATACTGCCTGGCCCCCATTCCATGGGTTCCATATCTCCAGGTGCAGGGGACCCTTCCTACAGCTAAAACATGCATGGCACATCCAGAGGATGGTACACCGTCTGATCGGGAAGAGTTTGGAAAAGTCACCTCATCTCCACGTCTCCTGGTATTCGGGTTCCCCAGCTCCTTTCCTTAGAGTCTCCCCACTTTGGGAAGGCAGCACACTCAACAGCCGGTTTTGCACGGCTTGGAATTTTCCGGTGAAGAAGGGGAATGGCGGGATGGAATGAGACACAAGCCTTAGATGTTTGGACAGGCATATGCCACTCTAGTTTCCTACCTGGAAGAAGAATTTCCCTATCCTTCAGGTGCCCCAGTAACTGGAATGGGTCTGTAGAAATCCTGCCCCTTTGTGTCTGCTTCCCTAAACAAGTTGAAAACCGGTGCTCAGGGGCACTGCAATTCACAAACATGCAGGGTTGTAATTGACACCTCTAATGGAGTCATTTCTTGAGCCAAGTATTCGTAAAGGCCTTGTAAGCAAGGCAGAATTGCAGGAAAGGGATTTCAAGGGGTAGTTTGCACTCGTCATTAAAGCACATGCAAAGCTGCTGAACATCGCCAATGATGCAGTTTGCCAAAAAGGCCGTATGCGTTATTCCTTAATATATTCAGGAAAAACCCTTACTCCATTTTTGGCCAACAAAACAGGCGGGCAATGTAAATTAATACTACAAAGAGATATCACTTCGCACCAGTCAGAATGGCCAACCTCACAAACTGTAAAACCTGAAATGCAGGACAGGGCGTGGAGAAAAGGGAACCCTGACAAGCTGATGGTGGGAATGTAAATTGCTAACAGCCACTCTGGAGAAGTGGGTGGTGATTCCTTAAAAATCTAAAAACCAGAGCTTCAGAGCATATGGCGTTTCCACTCCTGGGCCTGTATCTTGGAAAAAACGTAAATTGACAGGACCCAGGCACTCTAAAATTTATGCAGCCCTGTTTACAAGAGCCTCTACTCGGAAGCTACCTAAAAGTCCTTGGAAGGAAGAATGGATAACAAAATTATGGTAGATATGTACAATGGAATATTACTCAGCCATGAAGTGAATGAAATAAGGCCATTTAGGGCCACTCAGAAGGACCTACATACATTCATACTAAGTGTCATAAATCAGGCAATGAAAAATATCATATGATATTACTTATCGGTGGAATCTAAAAATTGATACAAAGGTACTATCTTACAACACAGAAACAGAGTCCCAGACTTAGAACACAAACTTATGGTTACCAAACTGGAAAGGTGTGTTGGAGGCATAAATCATGAGGTTGGAGTTAGTATATACATATTTACAGAGAGAAAACTTGTAATCAACATGGACCTGCTTTAGAGCACTTGGAACTCTTCTCAACACCCTTTAGTAACCTCAATGGGAAAATAATTCTAAAAAGAATATATAGTTATCTCTGTATAAAGGAATCATGCTGGTGTATGTCAAAAATGAACACAACATGATAAATCAACTATATACTCCATTATAAATTTAAAATTAAGTTAAAGAAAAGAAAAATGATCACTAAATTTGTTTAGTCGCAGTGAACGTACTAGTGTCACATCTCTGGACACAGACACAATTTGGTCCCAAGGCTGGACTGTTGTGGGCCTGAGGACCTCGGGATGATATGCCAGCTAATTCGCCCCCCTTGAACATGTAGTACCTGGTCCCCTCTGCATGGGATCACTATCTCCAGATCTAAGTGTGCCCTCATACTACTAAACCAACCCTCTGACACCCAAAGGATGGTGGACTCTCTTCGCTGGATGACATTTGGAAAATCACCTGCTCTCAACATATCCTGGTGTTTGGGTTCCGACCTCCCGACTCCTTCGTAAGGGTCATCCCACTCTACAAGACAGCACCCTCAACAGGTGATTTTGCAGGGGTTTATACTTATTCGGGGGATGAAGAGTAAGGGGGAAGAAGGAATGGGATAGAAGCCCTTACATGTTTAGTCAGGCACATTCCACTCTAATTTAATACCCAAGAACAGGACTTGCCCTACATCTAAGGTTGTGTCAGTAACCAGAGAGGGACAGTAGAAACCCGGCCGCCTTCTGTTTCCCATAACAACAATTCTAAAACTGGACCTTATACGCACTTCATATTCACAATGCCTGGGGAGCTGTAAATGACAACAGCCCTCAAAAAATGTCTTGGGGTAGGTAATCGAAGTAGACTTCAAAACAAGGCAACCTTTCAATAACCCTTTTTCAAGGGGTAAATCTTACTGACACTGTTCAAAAAAAAAGCACATATGAAGATACTCACCATTGCTTTATGTTAGACAAATGCAAATCAGATGTACAAAGAAGTATCACCTGGAACCACTCAGAGTAGCCACCATCACAATGTCTACAAACAAGAAATGCTTCAGAGGGTGTGGAAAAAAGAGAAACCTACTACTTATTTTTTTTTAATTTGCGTTGGGTCTTCGTTGCTGCGCACGGCTTTTCTATAGTTGCAGCAAGCGGGGGCTACTCATCATTGTGGTACGAAGCCTTCTCTTTGTGGTGGCTTCTCTTGTTGTGGAGCACAAGCTGTAGGCACACAGGCTTCAGTAGTTGTGGCTCGTGGGCTCTAGAGCACAGACTGAGTAGTTGTGGTGCACGGGCTTACTTGTTCTGTGGCATGTGAGATCTTTCCTGGCCAGGGCTCCAACCTGTGTCCCCTGAACCGGCAGGCAGATTCTTAACCACTGCACCACCAATTCTATGCTATCGGTGGCAATGCCAATTGGTAACAGCCACTATGGAGCACAGAATGGAGGTTACCAGAGTAAGGGGAGGTGGGAGGGATAAATTGGAAATTGGGATTGACATATACACACCACTATATATAAAAGAGATAACAAATAAGGGCTTACTGTATAGCACAGGGAACTCTACTCAATACTCTGTAATGACCTGTATGGGAAAGGAATCCAAAAAGGATTGGATATATGTATAACTGCTTCACTGTGCTGTGCAGCAGAAAGTAACACAACATTGTAAATCAACTCTATTCCAAAAAAATTGAAATTGAAATGAAATGAAGTAAAATAAAATAAAGTAGAGCTACCAGATGATCCAGCAAGTTCACTCCTGTGTGCCTATCTGGAGGAAAGCATAAATCGAAAAGACACATCTTCCCCAATGTTCACTGCAACACTCTTTACAATAGCGAAGACATGGAAGCAACCAAAATGTCCATCAACATATGAATATAGGTAAAGAATATGTGATACATATATATAATGGAATATGACTCAGCCATAAAATAGAAGAAAATAATGCCAGTTGCAGTAACATGGATGGACCTAGAGATGATTGTACTAAGTGAAGTAAGTCAGACAGAGTAAGACAAATATTGGATGATATCACTTCTAGGTGGAAGCTAAAAATTGATACAAATGAACTAACTTACAAAACAGAGGCAGACTCACAGACTTGGAAAACAAACTTATGGTGACCAAAGGGGAGAGGTGGGGGGTAGGGATAAATAAGGAGCTTGGGGTAAACATACGAATACTACTATATATAACAGATAAGCAACAAGGACCTACTGTATAGTACAGGGAGCTCTACTCAGTATTCTGGGAATACCGTTATCAGAAAAGAATCTGATAAAGAATGAATATATGCATATGTGTAACTGAATCACTTGCTGTGCAGCTGAAATGAACACAACATTGTAAATCAACTATACTCCAATAACATTTAAATTTCAAAATAGAGAAAATCACCTATATTTCAAAAGAAAAAAAAAAGAATTCCCATCTCTTTATATGGCTTGATAGCTTACCTTTTTTAGTGCTCAATATTATCCCATTCCCAGAGTATATTAATACTATATCATTTCATTCACCTATTGGAGGACACCTTAGTTTCATTCACATTTTGGCAATATTGAATTAGGTGCCATAAATATCCATATGCAGGTTGTCCTCTGGAAGTATGTTTTAAACTACTTTCAGTAAATATCCATGAGCACACTTGACGGATTGTACAGTAAGGGAATGCTCAATATTCTAGCAAGTGTCAATCAGACTACCAAAGTAGCTGTATTATTTTTCATTTCCACCAATGACAAATGACATTTCCTATTGTTCCACATCTCCTACAGAATTTGTTCTTGTCATTGTTCACATTTTAGCCATTCTAAGTGTTACATAGTGGTATGGAATTGTATTTTTAATTTGCTTTTTCATGGCAGCATGTAATCTGGATTATTCTTCTGTATACTTATATGCATAGTGTCTATTTTCTTTGGTGAGGTGTCCATAAAGTATATTGGTCCACATTTTATTTAGGTTGCTTTCATTTTTTTCTACCCAATCTGTATTTGTTTTATTTATTTTCGTGCCTTATTGCATTAGCAAGGACTTGGAGCAAAATATGGAAAAGGAGTCATGAAAGGGGACATCCTTGCTTTTACCTGAACTTAGTGGAAAAGCTTCATGGTTTTGACCATTAATCATGATGTAAGATAAAAGTTTCCTGTAAATCTTTGTTATCAACTTGAGAAAGCTCCAGTCTATTTCTTTAACTGAGAGTTTTTATGAAGAATGGGTGTTAGATTTTTTCAAAGGTCTTCTGAATCTATTGATATGCTAATGATTGTCTTTAAGGTGTTGATATGATGGATATAATTATTTGATTCTAGAATGTGGAACCAGCCTTTCATACCTGGGATTATTTCCTCTCATTCATGATATAAAATTCTCTCAAAATATTGTTGGATTCGATTTGGTAATATTTTGTTGAGGATTTTTGCATTGATGTTCTTGAGAGATATTGGTCAGTTTTCTTTACTATTCATATGTTCTTCTAAGTTTGGATGTTGTGGATTTAGTGTCAGACATTCATTTGGGGAGATTCTCAGTCATTTTTAAAAAATATTTTCTGTTCTTTATTATCTTTATTCTCCTCCTGCTATACCCATTATGAATAGGTCACAGCATTTTTCATTGTTCCACAATTATTGATTACTCTGTTCTGTTGATTCCTTTCCTGCCCATTTTCTCTTTTCTTTTGAGATTTAAAGGTTTCTCCTGATATGTCTTCCAGCTCACAGATATTTCTCCTCAGCCAGCTCTTTGACTGCTAAAACAAAATACGAGAGACTTGGTATTTTATAAACAACAGAATATTTTTTTTTCTCATAATTGCTGAGGCTGAAAAGTTCAAGAACAAGTAACCAGGGGCTTCCCTGGAGGTGCAGTGGTTAAGAATCTGCCTACCAATAAAGGGGACGAGGGTTCGAGCCCTGGTCCAGGAAGATCCCACATACCATGGAACAACTAAGCCCGTGCACCACAAATCCTGAGCCTGTGCTCTAGAGTCCACAGGCCACAACTACTGAGCCCGTGAGCCACAACTACTGAAACCCACACGCCTAGAGCCCGTGCTCCGCAACAAGAGAAGCCACTCAATGAGAAGCCCGCGCACCGCACCAAAGACCCAACACAGCCAAAAAATTAATTAATTAATTATCTAATTATTTTTTTTTAAAAAAGAACAAGTTGCCAGCTGACTTAGTGTCTGGCGAGGGACCAATTTCTGGTTCATAATGTGGGTCTTCTCGCTCAGCAATGAAATCATGGAATGGGCATAAGATCTTCTGTGTGCTACATTTATTAGGTCACTAATCCCATGTTTGAGGTCTCTGGCCTCATAACCTAATCACCTCCCAAAAGCCCCACCTCCTAATACCATCAACATGGGAGCTGGGTTTCAAAATTTTAAAATTAGAGGTACAAAATATTTACACCATAACAGGGACCACAGAGTTAACTGATTTTTCCTTTCATGTTAAAGGTTTGCACGTTTATATTTATTATATAATCCCAAAACCCTTGTTTTTTTTTATAAGATTCTTTTTCCGTATACGCCAGTACAGACCACTGAGTAGAGTTCCCTGTGCTATAAAGCAGGTCTTTATTTTATATATAGTAGTGTGTATAAGTCAGTCCCAATCTCCCAATTTATCCCTTCCCCACTTATTCCCTGGTAACCATAAGTTTGTTTTCTATATCCATGACTCTATTTCTGTTGTGTAAATAAGTTCATTTGTACCTATTTTTTTTTAGATCCCTCATATAAGCAATATCATATGATATCTGTCTTTCTGTGTTTGACTTGCTTCACTCAGGATAACAATCTCTAGGTCCATCCATGTTGCTACAAAACCCTTAATTGTTAATGATAACTCTCAATTTTTCCCAGTATCATCAGCAATTCTTTCTGGCAGACATGTGATAACACTTTTTAAACAGGGATATTGAGACCAAGGCTCCTGACTTGCAAACAAACAAAACATCATTCATATAGTGAAAACTTTGGATATCAAAGGATGAAAGCACTTGGTCTAAATCCCTTTGCACCCACTGCTGACAGAGGGCAGAGGAGTTTGACTCACTAATCTTCCTTACGTGCACTTCTTCCTAATGGGGTATTCCATCTAAAACTTATAAGAAGCGGGGATGTATCATGGAACACACCAATCGCTACTACAGATTCTGAAGCAGCAAAAAAAAAAAAAAAAAAAAAAAAACATGATAAATCCATCCAAAGGGTTCTGTCCACATTGTTACAATAGTTTCCTTCACACTGTGAACCCTTTTCAAACTCTATCATTTGAACCTATTTTTATTTTTTTCAACAAAAATAATGTTAATCTGCAGTCAGACACTCCAGTAATATTACACTATCCCTTGTGCAAGTATGTAGGGATTTGAGGAGCTATGGGAGGCCACCATGAGAGGTTGCCTAGAGTAATTAGGACATTTCATTTAATGTTGGTTCTTCTCCCTAAGATGTCTGCTATCCTCTTCTTTTTGTAGCTACTAGCATTGAGAAAGTGACCAAGATAAGGCCCTTCTCTTTTACTGCCCATGAATGGAACTGTGATTAACCCCACAGAACTTGGTGCTTCCAGAATCCCCTGAACCTACTGACCCTCCATGCATGGCATGACATAGATAAGGATGGTGACGTGTATCCTTGTATAGAGCATGTTATAAAATGTTTGACTCTTCCCTTCCTCATAATTCCAAAGAATAGGTTTCTTTGGATTTCTGCTTAATGCTGCTGGAGTTGGTACATAAGTTGAGGGAGGTATCAGGGCACACCAAAAGAGAGGGTAACTGCACAGAAAATACAAGCAGGTACATTTCTGTGTAGTTTCAAGCAGCTTATTTGCTATATCAACCATGGTGACATGTTGACCCTTCCTCTTTCTACTAGTAGTACAACAAACATAAAGGATATTTAGGCTGCTTGTTTTATCCCCACCTCTCACAAGTGATCTGCATTAACATATAGGACAATGAAGGGCCCTTTCTACCATCTTAACCAATATTTGAGAACTAGAAAATGTCCAGATTTTTCTGGGGTTTATTTTCATATTCCCCAATCAGGCTTATGAAGGAATCTTACCTATTGTGTTTAATGAAGTCATATCTCTGACGGCATACCATCATCAACAAAACTGGAAAGAAATTTGAAGGGTCTTCGATTTTACCATATTTGAAATAACAATATTTTAGCCTGACACGTCTTTGGATTTTAGAAAAAAATATTTTAAATGAGACAAAAAATCATTTTTATGACACAAAAAGACAGCAATAGTTTTATATTTTTATCTGTTCCACTTGCACACAAGTGTCTCATGGGGTTATGTAAAGCTCTCCTGTTGGGTGCTGTGCATGGTGCAAGTATGGATTAAAGCTTAGGAATCTTAAGCTTCAGTCACCTGAAACATTTAAATTAGGATGCAAGCAATCCTGTCCAACATTTGAAAAGAGCAAGACACTCTCTTTATTTTATTTGTTAGGTAATTAATCTGTCTTTTCCCCAAGGAGAGAAACAAGTGGCATCTTCCATCAATGTGTTGCACAAATATCTTTGAACAGAGAGTGCAAGCAGAGGCTGATACAGGCTGTGAAAAAAAAATGAGAGACCCTTGTGGCATTTTCTCCTAACTTATTGCAATCTCCCATTTAAAATGTGGCAATAATCAATCTTCTGAGGAAAAAGGCCCAAGGAAGGTTTTTGCTTCTGTGGAATAAGGGGATTGCTAAAGATTTCAGGAGGCAAGACGAATTAGTGAGAATGACCATGAGAAATCAGAGAAAAGTCAGATCCATGGATGAAGTGATGTTTACCACTGTGAATCAATGAGAAGTAGGAGCAAATGAAAAGAAAGCTGATACAACATTTTCTGAATAAATGTAACCTTTCAGCTGTCATAGAAAAATTAATACTCACTATGATACAACATATTTAGTTTAGAAAGTTAACTTAAATTTAAAGCTTAATAATTACATTTATTGAAGAAATGAAAACATATTTGTGGTTTAGAATAAATAATGTGTTCTGCTACAGGTAAGAAGACTACATAAATAAATAGAAATAAGACTAAATAAATAAAGAGGAAAATAACAAATTACATGTTATTAACATTAAAAACTGACACTCATCTAAAGAAAGAGAAGGAGAGACAGAAAGAGAGAAGAACTCATCTCAAGCATGTATTAAAAACTCCTAAATAAGAAGTCTTCAGATGTTAAAAAAAAAAAAAAGGAAGTCTTCAATAAGAAGATAATGGAATAGCAAAATGGGGGAAATATACCAAAAGATATTTCAAAAAAGAGAGTACAGAATGTTAAGTAAACATATGAAAAGATGCTTGGCTTCTGAGTAGTCAATTAAATGCAAAAGCGTGATACCTGGAATTATCACTCACCAACCAGAAAGTTCAAATGAAAATGACAGGTATTATCAAGTTTGACAAGAATGTGTATAATCCTTGAATCTCATTCACTGCTGCTGAAGATGAAAAATCATAAAAATGTTTTGAAAGTATTTAGAAATATCTAAAAAGATAAACACAAGAAAGCTATGACTCGAAAATTTTACTACTACGTGTATACTGAACAATAATTTATACACACACCACCAAAGCTCAAGTTCTAGAATTTATATACCAGTGCTGTTCTCAATAGACACAAACTGAAAATCAGTCATACTGCAATACACATTGGAATAAATTAATTAATAGTTAAATATTTACATTATGGAATCCTATGCAACAGTGGCAATGCATGATCACAACCACAGGCAACCATATAGGCATATTCACAAACAACATAAAATAAAAAAGCCCAATCCAAAAGTGATTTTACTGTGCCATAACATTTATATAAAATACAAAATACAGGTAAAGTTATCTTTTTGTTAGATACCAGAACAATATTAAACCTTAAGGGGAGTCACTAGAATGGGACCAGGGGGCCTCTGAGTATCTGGCAATTTTCTGTGTCTTTATCTAGAAGCTATGTTTAGAGTGTATTCAGATGCTGAATTTTCTGAAATTTGTCATTTCCTTACAAACCATGCATGTTTTTCGTTGTTTTTTATACATAACAAAAACTTAAAAAGATAGACCAGGGAAGGTAATTGTATTAGCACTTTAATATCCATGCTTTTCAAGGTGGAAGTGAAAAGTATTAAATACTTGACATTGTGATTACTTCTTAAAAGTAAGGTGAAAATTTGAGGTTAATAAATAAGACATACTTCTTCATATATAATCCTCAAAGAGGAGGGGTAGAAAGGAGTATTATTTTTTTTTCTTTAATACAGAATCGTTAAGATACAAAATAATGAAAACAGACTAGGTTTAAAAAAGAGCACACTGGACTTCCCTGGTGGCACAGTGGGTAAGAATTTGCCTGTCAATGCAGGGAACAGGGGTTCCATCCCTGGTCTGGGAAGATCCCACATGCCGCAGAGCAACTAAGCCCGTGTGCCACAAGTACTGAGCCTGTGCTCTAGAGCCTGCAAGCAACAACTATTGAGCCTGCATGACACAACTACTGAAGCCCATGCACCTAGAGCCCATACTCCACAACAAGAGAAACCACCGCAAGGAGAAGCCCGTGCACCACAACGATGAGTGACCCCTGCTTCTCTAGTAACAACTGGAGAAACCCTGTGCAGCAACGAAGACCCAACACAACCAAAAATTTAAACAATTAAATCTTTTGACTTCTGAGATGACTCACTCACGTGGCTGTAGGTAAGAGGCCTCAGTTCCTTGCCACATGGATCTCTCATTAGGGCTGCTTGAGTGTCCTCATGCCATGGCAGCTGGCTTACCCCAGGATGCGTGATCTAGCAGAAACCAAAGCAGAAGCCGCAATGTCTTTTATAACTTTGGAAGCTGCACTTTGTCATTTCTGCAATTTCTTATTAGTTAAACAGTCAACCCTTTTCAAGTGCGAGGAGCCACACTGGTACATGGAGACTAGGAGATAATTAGGGGATAATTAGGTCCATCTTGGAGGCTGGCTACCAAAGTGGCTGACTAGCCAAAGTCTGAATTTTGTTTTCTTCACTTCTGGAGAGAAAATGGTCAGTGAACCTCATTGGTGGTCTTTGAGATGTACCAAAGCTACCTCTTGCTCTCACCCCCAGCTGTGTGGCTGACAGGGTCTTGGTGCTCCAGCCGGGTGTCAAGCCTGTGCCTCTGAGGTGGGAGAGCCGAGTTCAGGACATTGGTCTACCAGAGACCTCTGGCACCTTGTAATATCAAATGGTGAAAGCTCTTCCAGAGATATCCGTCTCAACGCTAAGAACCAGCTCCACTCAGAGACCAGCAAGATCCAGTGCTGGACATCCCATGCCAAACAACTAGCAAGACAGGAATGCAGGCCCACCCATTAGCAGAGAGGCTGACGAAAATCACAATAAGGTCACAGACACCCCAAAACACACCACCAGATGCGGATCTGTCCACCAGAAAGACAAGATCCAGACACACCCACCAGAACACAGGCACCAGTCCCCTCCATCAGAAAGCCTACACAACCCACTGAAACAACCTTAGCCACTGGGGGCAGACACCAAATACTACAGGAACTACGAATCTGCAGCCTCTGAAAAGGAGACCCCAAACACAGTCCCCAAAGCCAAATGAGAAGACACAGAAACACACAGCAGATGAAGGAGCAAGGTAAAAACCCACCAGACCAAACAAATGTGGAGGAAATAGGCAGTCTACCTGAAAATGAATTGAGAGTAATGATAGTAAAGATGATCCCAAATCTTGGTTCTGGAATGGAGAATAGACAAGAAACCTTTAACAAGGACCTAGAAGAACTAAAGAGCAAACAAACAATGATGAACAACACAATAAATGGAATTAAAAATTCTCTAGAAGGAAACAATAGCAGAATAACTGAGGCAGAAGAATGGATAAATGACCTGGAAGATAAAATAGTGGAAATGACAAAAAAAAGCAAAATAAAGAAAAAAGAATGAAAAGAATTGAGGACAAACTGAGACATCTCTGGGAAAACATTAAACGCACCAACATTCGAATATAGGGTTCCCAGAAGTAGAAGAGAAAAAGAAAGACACTGAGAAAATATTTAAAGAGATTATAGTTGAAAACTTCCCTAATATGGGAAAGGAAATCGTTAACCAAGTCCAGGAAGCGCAGGGAGTCCCATACAAGATAAACCCAAGGAGAAACATGCCAAAATATATATTAATCAAACTATCAAAAATTAAATACAAAGAAAAAATATTAAAAGCAGCAAGGGAAAAACAACAAATAACATACAAGGGAATCCTCATAAGGTTAACAGCTGAACTTTCAGCAGAAACTCTGCAAGCCAGAAGGGACTGGCAGGACATATTTAAAATAATGAAAGGGGAAAAGCTACAACCAAGATTACTCGACCCACCAAGGATCTCGTTCATATTCGACAGAGAAATTAAAACCTTTACAGACAAGCAAAAGCTAAGAGAATTCAGCACCACCAAACCCGCTTTACAACAAATGCTAAAGGAACTTCTCTAGGCAGGAAACACAAGAGAAGGAAAAGACCTACAATAAGAAACCCAAAACAATTAAGAAAATGGTAATAAGAACATACATATCAATAATTACCTTAAATGTAAATGGATTAAATGTTCCAACCAAAAGACCAAAATGTTCCAACCAAAAGACATAGACTGGCTGAATGGATCCGAAAACACGACCGGTGTGTTTGTGATCTACAAGAGACCCACTTCAGACATAGGGACACATACAGATGGAAAGTGAGGGGATGGAATAAGATATTCCATGCAAATGGAAATCAAAAGAAAGCTAGAGTAGCAATTCTCATATCAGACAAAAAAGACTTTAAAATAAAGACTATTACAGGAGACAAAGAAGGACACTACATAATGATCAAGGGATCAATCCAAGAAGAAGATATAACAATTGTATAATTTTATGCACCCAACATAGGAGCACCTCAAAACATAAGGCAAATGCTAACAGCCATAAAAGGGGAAATCGACAGTAACACAATCATAGTAGGGGACTTTAGCACCCCTCTTTCACCAATGAACAGATCATCCACAATGAAAATAAATAAGGAAACACAAGCTTTAAATGATACATTAAACAAGATGGACTTAATTGATATTTATAGGACATTCCATCCAAAAACAACAAAATACACTTTTTCTCAAGTGCTCCTGGAACATTCTCCAGGATATAGATCATATCTTGGGTCACAAATCAAGCCTTGGTAAATATAAGAACATTGAAATCGTATCAAGTATCTTTTCCGACCACAATGCTATCAGACTAGATATCAATTACAGGAAAAAAATCTGTAAAACATAAAAACACATGGACGCTCAACAATACACTACTTAATAACCAAGACATCACTGAAGAAATCAAAGAGGAAATAAAAAAATACCTAGAAACAAATGACAATGAAAACATGAAGACCCAAAACCTATGGGATGCAGCAAGAGCAGTTCTAAGAGAGAAGTTTATAGCATTACAATCCTACCTCAAGAAACAAGAAATATCTCAAATAAACAAGTTAACCTTACACCTAAAGCAATTAGAGAAAGAAAGAAAAAAAAAAAAACAAAGTCAGCAGAGGAAAGACATCATAAAGATCAGACCAGAAATAAATGAAAAAGAAATGAAGGAAACAACAGCAAAGATCAAAAAAACTAAAAGCTGGTTCCTTGAGAGGATAAACAAAATTGATAAACCATTAGCCAGACTCATCAAGAAAAAAAGGGAGACGACTCAAATCAATAGAATTACAAATGAAAAAGGAGAAGTAACAACTGACACTGCAGACATACAAAGGATCATGAGAGATTACTGCAAGCAACTATATGCCAATAAAATGGACAACCTGGAAGAAATGGACAAATTCTTAGAAAAGCACAACCTTCCAAGACTGAACCAGGAAGAAATAGAAACTACAAACAAACCAATCCCAAGCACTGAACTTGAGACTGTGATTAAAAATCTTCCAACAAACAAAAGCCCAGGACCAGATGGCTTCACAGGCAAATTCTATCAAACATTTAGAGAAGAGTTAACACCTATCCTTCTCAAACTCTTCCAAAATATAGCAGAGGGAGGAACTCTCCCAAACTTATTCTATGAGACCACCATCTCCCTGACACCAAAACCAGACAAAGATGTCACAAAGAAAGAAAACTACAGGTCAATATCACTGATGAACATAGCTGCAAAAATCCACTGCACAATACTAGCAAACAGAATACAACAGCGCCTTAAAAGGATCATACACCATGATCAAGTGGGGTTTATCCCAGGGATGCAAGGATTCTTCAATACATGCAAATCAATGTGATACACCATATTAAAAAACTGAAGGATAAAAACAATATGGTCATCTCAATAGATGCAGAAAATGCTTTCGACAATATTAAACACCCATTTATCATAAAAACCCTCCAGAAAGTAGGCATAGAGGGAACTTCCCTCAACATAATAAAGGCCATATATGACAAACCCACAGCCAGCATCGTTCTCAATGGTGAAAAAGTGAAACCATTTCCACCAATATCAGGAACAAGACAAGGTTGCCCACTCTCACCACTATTATTCCACACACTTTTGGAATTTTTAGCTGCAGCAATCAGAGAACAAAAAGAAGTAAAAGGAATCCAAATCAGAAAAGAAGAAGTTAAGCTCTCACTGTTTGCAGATGACATGATACTATACACAGAGAATCCTAAAGATGCTACCAGAAACCTACTAGAGTTAATCAATGAACTGGTAAGGTTGCAGGATACAAAATTAATGTACAGATATCTCTTTCATTCCTATACACTAAAGATGAAAATTCTGAAAGAGAAATTAGGGAAACAATCCCATTTACCACTGCAACACAAAGAATAAAATACCTAGGAATAAACCTACCTAAGGAGACAAAAGACGTTTACTCAACAAACTATAAGACACTGATGAAAGAAATCAAAGATGACACAAACAGATACAGAGATATACCATGTTCTTGGATTGGAAGAATCAACATTGTGAAAATGACTCTACTACCCAAAGCAATCTACAGATTCAATGCAATCCCTATCAAACTACCAATGGAATTTTTCAGAGAACTAGAACAAAAAATTTTCACAATTTGTATGGAAACACAAAAGACCCCAAACAGCCAAAGCAATCTTGAGAAGAAAAACAGAACTGGAGGAATCAGGCTCCCTGACTTCAGACAATACTACAAAGCTACAGTAGTCAAGACAGTATGGTACTGGCACAAAAACAGAAATATAGAGCAATGGAACAGAAGAGAAAGCCCAGACATAAACCCATACACATATGGTCACCTTAATTTTGATAAAGGAGGCAAGAATATACAATGGAGAAATCACAGCCGCTTCAATAAGTGGTGCTGGGAAAACTGGACAGCTACCAGTAAAAGAATGAAATTAGAAGACTCCCAGCACCATACACAAAAATGAACTCAAAATGGATTAAAGACCTAAATGTAAGGCCAGACACTATCAAACTCTTAGAAGAAAACATAGGCAGAACACTCTATGACGTCAATCACAGGAAGATCCTTTTTGACCCACCTCCTAGAAAACGGAAATTAAAAAGAAACATAAACAAATGAGACCTAAGGAGACTCAAAAGCTTTTGCACAGCAAAGGAAAACGTAAACAAGACGAAAAGGCCACCCTCAGAATGGGAGAAAATATTTGCCAACGAAGCAGCTGACAAAGGATTAATCTCCAAACTTTACAAGCAGCCCAGGCAGCTCAATATCAAAAAAAAAACAAACAAACAACCCAATCCATAAATGGGCAGAAGACCTAAATAGACATTTCTCCAAAGAAGATATACAGATTGCCAACAAACACATGAAATAATGCTCAACATCACTGATCATTAGAGAAATGCAAGTCGAAATTACAATGAGGTATCACCACACACAGGTAAGAATGGCCATCATCAAAAAAATCTACAAACAATAAATGCTGCAGAGGTGTGGAAAAAAGGGAACCCTCTTGCACCGTTGGTGGGAGTGTAAATTGATACAGCCACTATCGAGAACGGTATCGAGGTTCCTTAAAAAACTAAAAATAGAACTACCATATGACACAGCAATCCCACTACTGGGCATATACCTGGAGAAAACCATAATTCAAAAAGAGTCATGTTCCACAATGTTCATTGCAGCTCTATTCGCAATAGCCAGGACATGGAAGCAACCTAAGTGTCCATCAACTGATGAATGGGTAAAAATGATGTTGCACATCTTCAATATACAATGGAATATTACTCAGCCATAAAAAGAAATGAAATTGAGTTATTTGTAGTGAGATGGATGGACCTAGACTCTGTCATACAGAGTGAAGTAAGTCAGAAAGAGAAAAACAAATACTGTATGCTAACACATATATGTGGAATCTAAAAAGAAAAGGAAAAGAAACGGTTGGGAAGAACCTAGGGACAGGACCCGAATAAAGACAGACACAGAGAATGGACTTGAGGACATGGGGAGGGGGAAGGGTAAGCTGGGACGAAGTGAGAGAGTGGCATGGACTTATATATACTACCAAATGTAAAATAGCTAGCTAGTAGGAAACAGCTGCATAGAAGAGGGAGATCAGCTCAGTGCTTTATGACCACTTAGAGGGGTGGGATAGGGAGGGCGGGAGGGAGACGTAACAGGGAGGAGATATGGGGATATATGGATATGTATAGCTGATTCACTTTGTTCTAAAGCAGAGCCTAACACACCATTGTAAAGCAATTATAGTCCAATAAAGATGTTAAAATTAAATAAATAAATAAATGAATAATTTATGGTCCCCCCTCCAAATTAAATCTTTTTTAAAAATAAATAAATAAAAAAGAGCACTCCATGACATGGAACGCTAAACCTAAGTATTTTCAGTACTATAGTAAATGTAAATGGATTAATATCTCCTATTAAAGTGTAATTTTTTATATTATGTGGAACTAAATTTTTTTCACAATATACAGGTAAAATAAAAGAATTACATTAAAAAGGAGAAAACATTCCATGTATTTAAAAACAATAAAACAATAAGCATATAATATGCATCTTAGATATAAGTAGTCTTTAAGTTCAGAACAATTTGTCATTATTGTAATTAGTATTATTATACCAATTTCTTTAAAACATTTCAATACTTGTTGTATTTGAAAAAAATATTTTAATATTTTTTCTTCTCTCTTTTGTGGTCTAATACATGGTAAGTATTTAGCTGCTAACATAACTTAAAAATATATTTTGTTTTTTTACAGCCGAACAAAACTGAATCAAGAAGAAATAGATAACTTTAACATACTGATCACTAAAAACAAAATAGAGGGCTTCCCTGGTGGCGCGGTGGTTGAGAATCTGCCTGCCAATGCAGGGGACACGGGTTCGAGCCCTGGTCTAGGAAGATCCCACATGCCGCGGAGCAACTGGGCCCGTGAGCCACAACTACTGAGCCTTAGCGACTGGAGCCCGTGCTCCACAACAAGAGAGGTCACGATAGTGAGAGGCCCACGCACTGTGATGAAGAGTGGCCCCCTCTCGCTGCAACTAGAGAAAGCCCTCGCACAGAA
The DNA here is from genome assembly GCF_965194825.1 of Balaenoptera physalus. NCBI lineage: Eukaryota > Metazoa > Chordata > Mammalia > Artiodactyla > Balaenopteridae > Balaenoptera > Balaenoptera physalus. Next base: position 62,598 of record NW_028125055.1, read on the forward strand.
ACGAAGACCCAACACAGCCAAAATAAATAAATAGAATTTAAAAAAAAAATAGAATCTGTAATTTTAAAAAACTCCCTACCAACAGAAGTCCAGGATCAGATGGTTTCACAGGCAAATTCTACCAAATATAAAAAGCAGAACTTACACTGATTCTTCTCAAACTCTTCGAAAAGATTGAAGAGTAAGGAATACTTCCAAAGACATTCTATGAAGCAACTATCACGCTGATATCAAAAACAGATGGGGAGGGGGGAATTCCCTGGTGGCACAGTGGTTAAGAATCTGTCTGCCACTGCAGGGGACATAGGTTCGAGACCTGGTCTGGAAAGATCCCACATGCCATGGAGCAACTAAGCCTGTGTGCCACAACTACTGAGCCTGCGCTCTACAGCCCACGAGCCACAACTACTGAGCCTGATAGCCACAACTGCTGAAGCCCACGCACCTAGAGCCCATGATCTGCAACAAAAGAAGCCACCACAATGAACAGCCTGCACACCACAACGAAGAGTAGCCCCCGCTCACTGCAACTAGAGAGAGCCCGAGCACAGCAATGAATGTCCAATGCATCCAAAAATAAATCAAGAAAGAAATTTACTTAAAAAAAAACCAAATAAAACAGATGGGGACTTTTCTCGTGGTCCAGCAGTTAAGATTTCGCCTTCCAGTGCAGGGGGTGTGGGTTCGATCCCTGGTTTTGGAGCTAAGATCCCACATGCCTCACAAACAAGAAACCAAAACATAAAACAGAAGCAATATTGGAACAAATTCAATAAAGACTTTAAAAAAAAACACAGAGAAAGACACTACCGAAAAAGAAAACTGCAGGCCAATATCGTTGATAAATATAGATGCAAAAATTCTCAACTGAATATTAGAAAACCGAATCCGACAACACATAAGAGGATCATACACCATGACCAAATTTGATTCACCCCAGTTTCACAAAGCTGTTTCAACATATGCAAATCAATCAACATGATACACCCCATCGACAAAGGAAAAACAAGAAACAAACGATCATCTCAATAGATGGTGGAAAAGCATTTGAAAAGCTTCAACATCCATTCATGGTAAAAACACTTACCAACGTGGGTACAGAGGAAACATATCTCAACATAATAAAAGCTATTTATGACAAACCCACAGCCAATATAATACTCAACGTTCATAAGCTGAAAGCCTTCCCGCTAAAATCTGGAACAAGACAAGGATGCCCACTCTCACGTCTTCTCTTCAACATAGTATTGGAAGTCCTAGCCACAACAATCAGACAAGAAAAAGAAATAAAATCTAACCAAATTGGAAGGGAAGAGGTAAAGTTGCCATTATATGCAGATGACATGATAATATATATAAAGGAAACCCTAAAAATTCCACACAAACACTACTAGAACTGATAAACAAATTCAGCAAAGTAGCAGGATACAAGATTAACATATATAAATTGGTTGCATTTCCTGGTTTTTCTTTCTTTTTTTTTTAAATTTATTTTGGCTGCATTGGGTCTTCATTGCTGTGCATGGGCTTTCTCTAGTTGTGGCCAGTGGGGACTAGACTTTCTTGTGGTGCGCAGGCTTCTCATTGCAGTGGCTTCTCTTGTTGTGGAGCACGGGCTCTAGGCATGCAGGCTAAGTAGTTGTGGCACACAGGTTTAGTTGCTCCACGGCATGTGAGATGTTCCTGCATCAGGGCTCAAACCCGTGTCCCCTGTATTGGCAGGCGCATTCTCAACCACGGAGCCACCAGGGAAGTCCCTGGTTGCATTTCTTTACACTAACAATGAAATATCAGAAAGGAAATGTAAACAAGCAATCCTTTTTTTAATGGCATCAAAAAAATAAAATGCTTAGGATTAAACCTCACCAAGGAGGTGAAAGACTTATATACTGAGAACTACAAAACATTAGTAAAGGAAGCTGAAGATGATTCAAAGAAATGGAAAGACATCCCACGCTCTTGGTTGGGAGGAATTAATACTGTTAAAATGGCTATACTACCCAAAGCAATCTACAGATTTAATGGGATCCCTATCAAATTACCCATGACATTTTCCCCAGAACTAGAACAAATAATCCTAAAATGTATCTGGAACCATAAAAAGTCAGAAATGTGAACACAATCCTCAGGAAAAAGAACAAAGCAGGAGGCATAACCCTCCTAAACTTCAGAAAATACTACAAAGTTACAGTAATCAAAGCCGCATTGTATTGGCACAGAAAGAGATACATGGATCAATGGAATAGAATAGAGAGCTAAGAAATAAACCCACACACCTATGGTCAATTAACCTTTGACAAAGGAGGCAAGAATATACAATGGGGAAAAGTCAGTCTCTTCAGCAAGTGGTGTTTTGAAAGTTGGAGAGCCGTATGCAAATCAGTGAAGTCAGAACATACCCTCACACCATACACAAAAATAAACTCAAAACGGCTTATATGCTTAAATATAAGATAGGACACTTTATAACTCCTAGAAGAGAACATAAGCAAAACATTCTCTGACATAAGTCATACCAAAATTTTCCTAGGTAGTTCTCCCTAGGCAGTACAAATACAGTAAGTCACCTACATACGAACCTTCAAGTTGCAAACTTTCAAAGATGCAAACGTCCATTCGCGTGTCCAATCATGTAAGTTAGTTCACGTGTCTGACATACATTGTCACGTGCGTGCTTCCTCTATATGTGGTTGTGCTTTTGTGTACTTTACAGTACTGTATAGAGTACAGTAGTACAGTACCTTTATTTCAAGCCCAAGATGACTGGAAGCAAGCGTAAAAGCAGACGTGATGTAGCTGGTACTGTTAAGAAGCGCCAAGCGATAATGACGGAAACAAAAGTGAAAGTAATTGAGAGAGTGGAGCGAGGCAAAAAGATGTTAGACATCGCTCATTCTTATAATATGAATCATTCAATCATTGGCACGAATCTAAAGAACAAGGACAAGATCATGGAACATGTGAAGTCTGCTGTGCCGACGATGTTGACACAATATCCAAGAAGCATGGAAAAGTGATGGAGGAGATGGAGAAACTTCTCAGTGTGCGGATGCAGGATCAACATCAGCGCTGAGTCCTGCTCAACTTAACGCTGATTCAAGAGAAAGCTAAAAGCCTTTATGAAGACTTGAAGAAGAAACACGGCAAAGAATCAGAGGGCACATCTTTTAATGCCAGCCATGGCTGCTTTCATCGGTTCAAGGCTAGAGCCAGCCTTCACAATGTAAAAGTAAGTGGACAGACAGCAAGTGCAGATAGGGTAGCTGTCCAGGAACTTCCAGAAACACTTTGAGAAATTATTGATGATGGTGTGTATTTACCCAACCAGGTTTTTAATGTGGATGAGACACAACTGTACTGGAAGAGGATGCCAGACCGAAGTTACGTCAGTAAGGAGGAAAAGTTGATGCCGGGCTGTAAAGCAGCAAAGGATAGGCTAACTGTTGTTTGGTGGCAATGCTTCCGGTGAATTGAAGCTGAAACCTCTCTTAGTTTATCATTCACACAACCCAAGAACCCTTAAAAACATAGCCAAGGGCTCTCTTCCTGTTGTGTGGAAGCGTAACCCCAAATCCCGGATTACACAGGCCACGTTCCAGGACTGGTTTTGCCACCACTTTATCCCAGATGTAGAGAAATATTGCTTGGAGAAGGACGTTCCAGCAAAACATTCTTTTGCTGCTCGACTATGCTCTGGGCCACCCCCCATTCATGGATGACTTTCATCCCAACGTCAAAGTACTGCATCTGTCACCAAATACTACGTTGCTCATCCAACCTATGGACCAGGGCGTTATAGCGACTTTCAAGAAATATTATTTATGTCACACTTTTTGTCAGGCAGTAAAGGTAAGTGACAAATCAGGAACAACCTAGGGACAACTTTGGGAGGACTATAACATCTACAAGACCATAAAAAACATTGACTTTGCATGGTGTGAGGGTATGGCGGTCACGATGAATGGGGTTTGGAAGAACCTTTGCCCACAGTTTGTTCATGATTTTTGTGGATTTGAGAAGGTAGATCAGAAGTCCGAAGAGGTCTTCAGCAACGTAGTGACCCTCAGCGAGAAGCTGGAGCTAGATCTGCAAGAGGACGATTTCTCTGACCTCCTTGCTGTGCAACATGAGGAGCTTACTGATGGAATTGGAGGCCCAGAGAAAGGATGAAGAGGGACAGGAGGAAGAAAAAGTAACTGAAGAACTGAAGAGATTCACGACACAGAAAATGGCCAGGGAATCTTCGTTATTTGAGGAAGCACTGTTAGTTTTTGAGGCACAGGACCCGAACCTAGAATGGGACCCAAAGGTGGCAGCAGCCATTCAGATTGCAATCCAGTGTTACCTTGTCATCTATGATGAGAAAAAAAGAGCTACTACCCAGACATCAATGGATCATTCTTTCAAGAAGGTAGATAGAATTAAATCCAGCAAGGAACCAGAACCTTTGCCATCAACGTCAGGTATGAGTGAAATTGCAGCTTGCCCTCTGTCTCCTACTGCTGATAATCCTTCACCCCTACCATCTCCCACCTCCCCTCCCTTCTCCAATCAGTAACTCTGCTCGCCTGTTCCCTCGATGCCAGCCCGAGTATCCCAGCTGTTGTACTGTATTACTGTACTTTTCAAGTTACTGTACTGTAAGATTAAAAATGCTTTCTGGGTCCTCGGGAAGATGGCGGAAGAGTAGGACGCGGAGATCACCTTCCTTCCCACAGATACAGTAGAAATACATCTACACGTGGAACTGCTCCTACAGAACACCCACTGAACGCTGGCAGAAAACGTCCGACCTCCAAAAAGGCAAGAAACTCCCCCCGTACTTGGGTAGGGCAAAAGAAAAAAGAAATAACAGAGACAAAAGAATAGGGACGGCACCTGCACTAGTGGGAGGGAGCCGTGAAGGAGGAAAGATTTCCACGCACTAGGAAGCCCCTTCGCGGGCGGAGACTGCGGGTGGCAGAGGGGGGAAGCTTCGGAGCCACGGAGGAGAGCGCAGCCACAGGGGTGCGGAGGGCAAAGCGGAGAGGTTCCCGCACGGAGGCTCGGCGCCGAGCAGCACTCAACAGCCCGAGAGGCTTGTCTGCTCACCCGCCGGGGCGGGCGGGGCTGGGAGCTGAGGCTCGGGCTTCGGTTGGATCGCAGGGAGAGGACTGGGGTTGGCGGCGTGAACACAGCCTGAAGGCGTTAGTGCACCACAGCTAGCCAAGAGGGAGTCCGGGAAAAAGTCTGCAGCTGCCGAAGAGGCAAGAGACTTTTTCTTCCCTCTTTGTTTCCTGGTGCGCGAGGAGAGGGGATTCAGAGCGCTGCCTAAACGAACTTCAGAGACGGGCACGAGCCGCAGCTACCAGCGCGGATCCCACAGCAACAGGGGCGCAGAGGGAAAAACGGAGAGGTTCCCACACAGAGGCTCGGCGCCGAGCAGCACTCTCCAGCCCGAGAGGCTTGTCTGCTCCCCCGCCGGGGCGGGCGGGGCTGGGAGCTGAGGCTCGGCTTCGGTCGGATCGCAGGGAGAGGACTGAGGCTGGCAGCGTGAACACAGCCTGAAGGGATTAGCGCACAACAGCTGGCTGGGAGGGAGACCGGGAAAAAGTCTGCAGCTGCCGAAGAGGCAAGGGACTTTTTCTTGCCTCTTTGTTTCGTGGCGCGCAAGGAGAGGGGATTCAGAGCGCCGCCTAAACGAACTCCAGAGAAGGGCGCGAGCCGCGGCGATCACCGCAGACCCCACAGCAACAGGGGCGCAGAGGAAAAAAACGGAGAGACTCCCGCACAGAGGCTCGGCGCCGAGCAGCACTCACCAGCCCGAGAGGCTTGTCTGCTCGGCGGGCGGGGCTGGGAGCTGAGGCTCGGGTTTCAGTTTCGGTTGGATCGCAGGGAGAGGACTGGGGCTGGCGGCGTGAACACAGCCTGAAGGGGTTAGCGCACCACAGCTGGCTGGTAGGGAGTCCGGGAAAAAGTCTGCAGCTGCCGAAGAGGCAAGAGACTTTTTCTTGCCTCTTTGTTTCGCGGCACGCAAGGAGAGGGGATTCAGAGTGCCGCCTAAACGAACTCCAGAGAAAGGCGTGAGCCGCGGCGATCAGCACGGACCCCAGAGATGGGCGTGAGACGCTGGGGCTGCTGCTGCCGCCTCCAAAAAGCCTGTGTGTGAGCACAAGTCACTCTCCACATCGCCCCTCCCGGGAGCCTGTGCAGCCCGCCACTGCCAGGGTCCCGTGATCCGGGGACAAGTTCCCCGGGAGAACGCACTGCCCGCCTCAGGCTGGTGCAACGTCACGCCGGCCTCGGCCGCCGCAGGCTCACCCCGCCTCCTCTGTACACCTCCCTCCCCGCGGCCTGAGGGAGCCAGAGCTCCCGAAGCAGCTGCTCCTTTAACCCCGTCCTGTCTGTGCGGGGAATAGACGCCCTCAGGCGACCTACACGCAGAGGCGGGTCCAAATCCAAAGCTGAACCCCAGGAACTGTGCGAACAGGGAAGATAAGGGGAAATCTCTCCCAGCAGCCTTAGAAGCAGCGGATTAAAACTCCACAAACAACTTGATGTGCCTGCATCTGGTGAATACCTGAATAGACAACGAATCATCCCAAATTCCGGAGGTGTACTTTGGGAGCAGGATATATTAATTTTTCCCCTTTTCCTTTATTTGTGAGTGTATATGTATATGCTTCTGGGTGCGATTTTGTCTGTATAGCTTTGCTTTACAATAGCTTTCTTTTACTTCACTATATTATAGCCTCTTTCTTTCTTTCTTTCTTTCTTTCTATTTTTTCTCCCTTTTACTCTGAGCCGTGTGGACGAAAGGCTCTTGGTGCTCCAGCCAGGCATCAGGGCCGTGCCTCTGAGGTGGGAGAGCCAACTTCAGGACACTGGTCCACAAGAGACCTCCCAGCTTCACGTAATACCAAACGGCAAAAATCTCTCAGAGATCTCCATCTCAACATCAAGACCCAGCTTCACTCAACGACCAACAAGCTACAGTGCTGGACACCCTATGCCAAACAACTAGCAAGACAGGAACACAGCCCCATCCATTAGCAGAGAGGCTGCCTAAAATCATAATAAGGCCACAGACACCCCAAAATACACCACCAGACGTGGACGTGCCCACCAGAAAGACAAGATCCAACCTCATCCACCAGAGCTCAGGCACTAGTTCCCTCCACCAGGAAGCCTACACAACCCACTGAACCAACCTTAGCCACTGGGGACAGATACCAAAAACAACAGGAACTACGAACCTGTAGCCTGTGAAAAGGAGACCCCAAACACAGTAAGATAAGCAAAATGAGACAACAGAAAAACACACAGCAGATGAAGGAGCAGGGTCAGAACATACCAGACTTAACAAATGAAGAGGAAATAGGTAGTCTACCTGAAAAAGAATTCAGAATAATGATAGTAAGGATGATCCAAAATCTTGGAAATAGAATAGACAAAATGCAAGAAACATTTAACAAGGATGTAGAAGAACTAAAGAGGAACCAAGCAATGATGAAAACCACAATAAATGAAATTAAAAATACTCTAGATGGGATCAATAGCAGAATAACTGAGGCAGAAGAAAGGATAAGTGACCTGGAAGATAAAATGGTGGAAATAACTACTGCAGAGCAGGATAAAGAAAAAAGAATGAAAAGAACTGAGGACAGTCTCAGAGACCTCTGGGACAACATTAAACGCGCCAACATTCGAATTATAGGGGTCCCAGAAGAAGAAGAGAAAAAGAAAGGGACTGAGAAGATATTTGAAGAGATTATAGTTGAAAACTTCCCTAATATGGGAAAGGAAATAGTTAATCAAGTCCTGGAAGCACAGAGAGTCCCATACAGGATAAACCCAAGGAGAAACACACCAAGACACATATTAATCAAACTGTCAAAAATTAAATATAACGAAAACATATTAAAGGCAGCAAGGGAAAAAAAACAAATAACACACAAGGGAATCCCCATAAGGTTAACATCTGATCTTTCAGCAGAAACTCTGCAAGCCAGAAGGGAGTGGCAGAATATACTTAAAGTGATGAAGGAGAAAAACCTGCAACCAAGATTACTCTACCCAGCAAGGATCTCATTCAGATTCGATGGAGAAATTAAAACCTTTACAGACAAGCAAAAGCTGAGAGAGTTCAGCACCACCAAACCAGCTTTACAACAAATGCTAAAGGAACTTCTCTAGGCAAGAAACACAAGAGAAGGAAAACACCTACAATAACAAACCCAAAACATTTAAGAAAATGGGAATAGGAACATACATATCGATAATTACCTTGAATGTAAATGGATTAAATGCTCCCACCAAAAGACACAGGCTGGCTGAATGGATACAAAAACAAGACCCATATATATGCTGTCTACAAGAGACCCACTTCAGACCTAGAGACACATATAGACTGAAAGTGAGGGGATGGAAAAAGATATTCCATGCAAATGGAAATCAAAAGAAAGCTGGAGTAGCAATTCTCATATCAGACAAAATAGACTTTAAAATAAAGACTATTACAAGAGACAAAGAAGGACACTATATAATGATCAAGGGATCGATCCAAGAGGAAGGTATAACAATTGTAAATATTTATGCACCCAACATAAGAGCACCTCAATACATAAGGCAAATACTAACAGCCATAAAAGGGGAAATCGACAGCAACACAATCATAGTAGGGGACTTTAACACCCCACTCTCACCAATGGACAGATCATCCAAAATGAAAATAAATAAGGAAACACAAGCTTTAAATGATACATTAAACAAGATGGACTTAATTGATATTTATAGGACATTCCATCCAAAAACAACAGAATACACATTTTTCTCAAGTGCTCATGGAACATTCTCCAGGATAGATCATATCTTGGGTCACAAATCAAGCCTTGGTAAATTTAAGAAAATTGAAATCGTATCAAGTATCTTTTCCGACCACAACGCTATGAGACTAGATATCAATTACAGGAAAAGACCTGTAAAAAATACAAACACATGGAGACTACACAATACATTACTTAATAACGAAGTGATCACTGAGGAAATCAAAGGGGAAATCAAAAAATACCTAGAAACAAATGACAATGGAGATACGACGACCCAAAACCTACGGGATGCAGCAAAAGCAGTGCTAAGAGGGAAGTTTATAGCAATACAAGCCTACCTCAAGAAACAGGAAACATCTCGAATAAACAACCTAACCTTGCACCTAAAGCAATTAGAGAAAGAAGAACAAAAAAACCCCAAAGCCAGCAGAAGGAAAGAAATTATAAAGATCAGGTCAGAAATAAATGAAAAAGAAATGAAGGAAACAATAGCAAAAATCAATGAAACTAAAAGCTGGTTCTTTGAGAAGATAAACAAAATTGATAAACCATTAGCCAGACTCATCAAGAGAAAAAGGGAGAAGACTCAGATCAATAGAATTAGAAATGAAAAAGGAGAAGTAACCACTGACACTGCAGAAATACAAAAGATCATGAGAGATTACTACAAGCAACTCTATGCCAATAAAATGGACAACCTGGAAGAAATGGACAGATTCTTAGAAATGCACAAACTGCCGAGACTGAACCAGGAAGAAATAGAAAATATGAACAGACCAATCACAAGCACTGAAATTGAAACTGTGATTAAAAACCTTCCAACAAACAAAAGCCCAGGACCAGATGGCTTCACAGGTGAATTCTATCAAACATTTAGAGAAGAGCTAACACCTATCCTTCTCAAACTCTTCCAAAATATTGCAGAGGGAGGAACACTCCCAAACTCATTCTACGAGGCCACCATCACCCTGATACCAAAACCAGACAAAGATGTCACAAAGAAAGAAAACTACAGGCCAATATCACTGATGAACATAGATGCAAAAATCCTCAACAAAATACTAGCAAACAGAATCCAACAGCACATTAAAAGGATCATACACCATGATCAAGTGGGGTTTATCCCAGGAATGCAAGGATTCTTCAATATACGCAAATCAATCAATGTGATACATCATATTAACAAACTGAAGGAGAAAAACCATATGATCATCTCAATAGATGCAGAGAAAGCTTTCGACAAAATTCAACACCCATTTATGATAAAAGCCCTGCAGAAAGTAGGCATAGAGGGAACTTTCCTCAACATAATAAAGGCCATATATGACAAACCCACAGCCAACATTGTCCTCAATGGTGAAAAACTGAAACCATTTCCACTAAGATCAGGAACAAGACAAGGTTGCCCACTCTCACCACTATTATTCAACATAGTTTTGGAAGTGTTAGCCACAGCAATCAGAGAAGACAAAGAAATAAAAGGAATCCAAATCGGAAAAGAAGAAGTAAAGCTGTCAATATTTGCAGATGACATGATACTATACATAGAGAATCCTAAAGATGCTACCAGAAAACTCCTAGAGCTAATCAATGAATTTGGTAAAGTAGCAGGATACAAAATTAATACACAGAAATCTCTTGCATTTCTATACACTAATGACGAAAAATCTGAAAGTGAAATTAAGAAAACACTCCCATTTACCATTGCAACAAAAAGAATAAAATATCTAGGAATAAACCTACCTAAGGAGACAAAAGACCTGTATGCAGAAAATTATAAGACACTGATGAAAGAAATTAAAGATGATACAAATAGATGGAGAGATATACCATGTTCCTGGATTGGAAGAATCAACATTGTGAAAATGACTCTACTACCCAAAGCAATCTACAGATTCAATGCAATCCCTATCAAACTACCACTGGCATTTTTCACAGAACTAGAACAAAAAATTTCACAATTTGTATGGAAACACAAAAGACCCCGAATAGCCAAAGCAATCTTGAGAACGAAAAATGGAGCTGGGGGAATCAGGCTCCCTGACTTCAGACTATATTACAAAGCTTCAGTAATCAAGACAGTTTGGTACTGGCACAAAAACAGAAATATAGATCAATGGAACAGGATAGAAAGCCCAGAGATAACCCCACACACATATGGGCACCTTATTTTTGATAAAGGAGGCAAGCATATACAGTGGAGAAAAGACAGCCTCTTCAATAAGTGGTGCTGGGAAAATTGGACAGGTACATGTAAAAGTATGAAAATAGAACACTCCCTGACACCATGCACAAAAATAAACTCAAAATGGATTAAAGACCTAAGTGTAAGGGCAGACACTATCAAACTCTTAGAGGAAAACATAGGCAGAACACTCTTTGACATACATCACAGCAAGATTCTTTTTGACCCAGCTCCCAGAGAAATGGAAATAAGAACACAAATAAACAAATGGGACCTAATGAAACTTAAAAGCTTTTGCACAGCAAAGGAAACCATAAACAAGACCAAAAGACAACCATCAGAATGGGAGAAAATATTTGCAAATGAAGCAACTGACAAAGGATTAATCTCCAAGATTTACAAGCAGCTCATGCAGCTCAATAACAAAAAAACGAACAACCCAATCCAAAAATGGGCCGAAGACCTAAATAGACATTTCTCCAAAGAAGATATACAGATGGCCTACAGACACATGAAAGAATGCTCAACATCATTAATCATTAGAGAAATGCAAATCAAAACTACAATGAGATATCATCTCACACCGGTCAGAATGGCCATCATCAAAAAATCTAGAAACAATAAATGCTGGAAAGGGTGTGGAGGAAAGGGAACACTCTTGCACTGTTGGTGGGAATGTAAATTGATACAGCCACTATGGAGAACAGTATGGAGGTTCCTTAAAAAACTACAAATAGAACTACCATACGACCCAGCAATCCCACAACTGGGCATATACGCTGAGAAAACCATAGGTCAAAAAGAGTCATGTACCAAAATGTTCATTGCAGCTCTATTTACAATAGCCAGGACATGGAAGCAATCTAAATGTCCATCGACAGATGAATGGATAAAGAAGATGTGGCACATATATACAATGGAATATTACTCAGCCATAAAAAGAAATGAAATGGAGGTATTTGTAATGAGGTGGATGGAGTTAGAGTCTGTCATACAGAGTGAAGTAAGTCAGAAAGAGAAAAACAAGTACAGTATGCTAACACATATATACGGAATCTAAGGGGAAAAAAAAAAAAAGGCCATGAAGAACCTAGTGGCAAGACGGGAATAAAGACACAGACCTACTAGAGAATGGACTTGAGGATATGGGGAGGGGGTGGGGTGAGATGTGACAGGGTAAGAGAGTGTCATGGACATATATACACTACCAAATGTAAAATAGATAACTAGTGGGAAGCAGCCGCATAGCACAGGGAGATCAGCTCGGTGCTTTGTGACCACCTAGAGGGATGGGATGGGGAGGGTGGGAGGGAGGGAGATGCAAGAGGGAAGAGAAATGGGAACATATTGTATATGTATAACTGATTCACTTTGTTATAAAGCAGAAGCTAACACACCATTGTAAGGCAATTATACTTCAATAAAGATGTTAAAAAAAAATGCTTTCTTTGTTTTTGTGCTTGTTTTTTATGTATTGTTTGCGTGAAAAGTATTATAAACCTATTACGGTACAATACCATATAGCCGACTGTGTAAGTTGGGTACCTGGGCGAACTTTGTTGGACTTACAAACAAATTGAACTTACAAACGCACTCTTGGAACAGAACTTGTTCATATGTAGGGGACTTACTGTGAAAGCAAAAAAAAAACAGGAACTAATCAAACTTATAAGCTTTTGCACAACAAAGGAAACCATAATCAAAATGAAAATAAAACCTATGGACTGGGAGAAAATATTAGCAAATGATGAGACTGACAAGGGCTTAATTTCCAAACTATACAAACAGCTCATACAACTCAATAACAAAATAACAAATAACTCAATGGAAAAATGGGTAGAAGACCTAAATAAACATTTCTCCAAAGAAGACATACAGAGAGCCAATAGGCACATGAAAAGATGCTCATCATCACTAATTATTAGATAAATGCAAATCCAAATTACAATGAGGTATCACTTCACACTGATCAGAATGGCCATCATTAAAAAAAAATCTACAATTAACAAATGGTGGAGGGGGTATGGAGAAAAGGAAACCCTTCTACACTGTCGGTGGCCATGTAAGTTGGTGCAGCCACTATGGAAAACAGTATGGAGGTTCCTCAAAAAAACTATAGGGTTGCCATATGATCTAGCAATCCCACTTGTGGACATATATCTAGACAAAACTATAATTCCAAAAGATACATGAAACCCTATGTTCATAGCAGCACTATTTATAACAGCCAAGACATGGAAACAACCTAAATGTTCATTGAAAAATTAGTGTATAAAGAAGGTGTGGTATACGTATACAAAAGATATTACTCAGACATAAAAAAGAATGAAATAATGCCATTTGCAGCAACATGGATGGACCTAAAGATAATGATACTAAGTGAAGTAAGTCAGAGAGAGAAAGACAAATACCATATAATATCACTTATATGTGGAATCGAAAACAGGACACAAACGAGCATGTCAGCAAAACAGAAACAAACACACAGATATAGAAAAGAGAGTTGTGGTTGCCAAGGAGAGAGTGAAGGAAAGATTGGGAGTTTTGGAATAGCAGAAGCAAACTTTTCTACATAGGATAGACAACCCACCAAGACCTACTGTATAGCACAGGAAACTATATTCAATATCCTGTGATAAACCATAATGGAAAAGAATATATATAGATATATAGATATAGATATATAGATATAGATAGATATATAGATAGATATATATAAAACTGAATCACTTTGATGAACAGCAGAAATTAATACAACAATGTATAAAGGCTGCAGAGGGTGTGGAGAAAAGGGAACCCTCCTGAACTGTTGGTGGGAATGTAAACTGATACAGCCACTATGGAGAACAGTATGGAGATCCCTTAAAAGCTAAAAAATAGAACTACCATATGACCCAGCAATCCCACTACTGGGCATAAACCCGGAGAAAACCATAATTCAAAAAGATACATGTACCCCAATGTTCACTGTAGCACTATTTACAATAGCCAGGACATAGAAGCAACCTAAATGTCCATCGACAGATGAATATATAAAGAAGATGTGGCACATCTATACAATGGAGTATTACTCAGCCATAAAAAGGAACAAAATTGAGTTATTTGCAGTGAGGTGGTTGGACCTAGAGTCTGTCATACAGAGTGAAGTAAGTCAGAAAGAGAAAAACAAATACCGTACGCTAACACATATATATGGAATCTAGAAAAATGGTACTGATGAACCTAGTGACAGGGCAGGAATAAAGACACAGATGTAGAGAACGGACTTAAGGACACAGGGGGCAAGGGGAGACAGGGACATAGTGAGAGAGTAGCACTGACATATATACACTACCAAATGTAAAATAGCTAGTGGTAAGCTGCCGCATAGCACAGGGAGATCAGCTCGGTGCTTTATGTCCCCCAGAGGGGTGGGATAGGGAGTGTGGGAGGGAGGCTCAAGGGGGGGGGATATGGGGAATATATGTATACATATAGCTGATTCACTTTGTTGTAAAGCAGAAACTAATACAGTGTTATAAAGTAAGTATACTCCAATAAACATGTATTTAAAAAACCCACAACATTGTAAATCAACTACACTTGAAAATATTTCTTAAGTGCAAACAATTTTCTGAATGTAAGTTTTACTGTGTGTGTGTGTACCACAGGTTCAATATATATGAATTATGTCAAATTGATTACATTGCTTTTCAAAATAAAGAATTTTTGATATTTTACATCAGCCTCATGTTATAAATGCAGAAAAAACTATATTATTTCTTTCTAAAGTTCAGAAATAACCATTTTGCTCATTTGGTATGCTATAAACCATTAACTCTTAAAAAGGGATTCGTGACCTCTTCCTTCCAAAGAAATATTTCTCCACTCACACAATTTTAATAGAATGTTCCACCATGAACTGACTTCCCACCTTAGAGACACGAGATTTGCATCCTGAAATCTCTTTCTTGCAAAAATGTCCAATTATCATCCTAGCATTACAGAAAAGAAATGCTTTTTTTCCAGATCTCAAATTCCATACAACTTTAGTCAAGACATCATGTATGTCTTTTTTCACACACACACACAGACTGTATTTTATTTTTACAAGAGATAAATCAACTGACACCAAGCACTGTCAATGGATGACCCCAACAAAAGCAACAATGATTGCAATTACCAAACACGAAACACACTCATACTATGTCATAATATTGACATTCAGTGCAGTAATCCTCCACTGTAACGGCTCCTTTACTTTGCAGTGAAAGACATCATGCATTTTTTAAATAATCAGCACTCACCTGAGGTCTTTAAAAATCAACATAAACATAATTTTGTGTTCTCTTTCATTTACTCTGGTTCTAAGTGGTCATTTCTAAACGAAAGTATTTAAGTATGTTAACGTCATCTTTTTTTTTTTTTTTTATTAACGTCATCTTATAACATCATATTGCAAATGACTACCGTGTCTCCAAAGATGAAATATGAGGAACTCACAATTAGGCTCTCCAAAGTTTTCATCTCTGAATGTGTATGACCCTTCTGCTGAACTCCACACTGTTCATTATTCTCTGAGAATATTCTTTTTCTTGTATGGCCATCTCACATGCTCTTTCATTTCATGAAGTTTTTTCCTACAATGTTATGCCTAGTTTATTTCTGAGAATATGCATTATTTCAGAATGATATTTATAGACACAAAGACTTCTCTATAATTCCCTGAGAGTTTCAAGAACTCCTTCTTCTTTTTTTTTTTAATACCTAGATTCTGAAGCTCTCCACAAAGCATTACTAAACTTGCATTTACATAAGTATCTACATATTAATCACACATTAATGCATTCACAATTGTATTATGATTTATTGCTAATTTTGGAGCTGTCTTATTTACCACCCTCTTGGAAATCACTTTAATATTTGCACTTAGGACTTGAAAGAGAATGGATAAATAAAAACCGGAAGAATATGCTAATACAATTTATATATTTCTCATAAAATTAGGTGATGATCTAACCTTTATCCAGAAGAAAAGAAAAGCCCAGATACTCTGCAGGCATGATCCTCGAGAATGTGTGGTCTTCCAGCAGGAAAACATGCAGTAATCCATGTGGCAGAGTTGACCTGTGACCAGCTGGGGTTAGTGACCTATGCATTCCTTACATGCAACATATCAGGAGTGGAAAAAGGGAATTTGTCCGTTGTGGCAATAAGTATAATGAAGATTTGTAGCAGGTCATGCTCATATGTTCAACACAGGTACAATCAAAAGTTTGCTCAATTCTGGTTGATCTAAGCCTGTATCTGTTACCTTGTCTTTAACGAGGAAATGTCAGAACTGACTTACCAAAAAAAAAAGTGTTTTGTTTGTTTGTTTGTTTTAATTAGAGTCACGGTGAGTAAGGCAGAGTTCAGAACAGCTAATGTGACTTAGTGATTCTCTCATCAGGAAATACAGTTTCTACTTCCCTGTTTATTCTCCACATCCTGTAGTAAGTAAAGTTTCCATGAAAGATAAATCTACAGTGTGAAAAGAAAAGAAAACTTACATGTGTTGATAAGGTCATTTTGACAGGTTTTACCACGTATGTCAGTGTTTCTGGGGATGGACACAAGCCAGAGCTCCCTACTCTGACATTTTCACTGATGTCATTCCCCTTGATCCTCAATTTGAAAGTGGATACAAATGTTTTCTATGCTTTCTTCTTTAAGAAATTAAATAAAGAATGCTTTCTAGACATGATCCTCTAATGATTTGCAGTCAGTGGTCATCAACAGAGGAAAAGCACAGAATCTCATCCCCACAGAAGGGTGACATTCAGTCAGGTAAGAAAATTCTCCCCAAAATCAGAGCTTCATCTTTAACATGCAATCAAAGGCTTTCACAGGTTCTTCATCACTCTGCACTCAGCCCTACCATATGGGATTGGCTCTGAGAATCTCACATCAGATGACTGACAAACATGTCATAGTACACTGATCTGGTACCAGATCCTGCCTCTCTTAATGATCTCCCACAGGGACATTGGAATATTCTAGGATATTTCCTGGAGCCCTCTATTCTACACAGGTACACTTCCAAGTAGAAGCAGAAGCTTGGATTCTCACTGGGACCCCTGCTCTGTCCAACCAACCTCTCTAGAAATATGATGTTCTAATCTCTCCTGATTAGAACATTTCAAGGTCTCTCCCTGTGCTAATTTAGTAAAGGTAAAAGAGAAACAAGAAAGAGCAAACTATGCAGGGAGCAATATATAAGATTCCTTTACTTAACGTATTTATCTGATATACCCAAATACTGAGAAATATAGATTCATTTCATAATGTTCAAGAAAAGAGGAGGAGGAACCTCCATGCCAACAGTATATATAAAATGGAATCAATATTGCATAAGCTCCAGCTTAAGCTTAGCTACGAGGTACTAACCCTTCTCATAAAGAAGCAATAGTTCTCCATCATTTGAAGCACACTGAGGACTCAGACAGCTGGACACTGAAGGTGTAGCCTCCTCACTCGAATTCTGTGCCTGCATCACAGAGCAGTGAAATATTCCCAAAGAATTATTAAGGATGAGGGGGGGAGGCGAAATAAAAAAGATGAATCCATAGTCTGTCCTACCGTCTGTTCTGTTGGATACTACCACCATCTTGGCCCAATATGGCCTTCCCACTTTTCTCTGGGTCTCCCTACTTTCCACCTCCATCCTCTCATTATGTCTTACCTACACTTGGGAACGACTCTAGTTTTTCCACTTATCTTTATCAACAAGTAATCCAAATAGCAACTGTGTATATAACTCCTTAGAAACCTCAGGTCTGACTCAGTAATAATACATGACCTTCAAAGTCCAAAGTTTTCCTAATTCCCTTTATTATTATTTTTTTTTCTAATTTCCATGTACTTACACTCTTAAGACCTCCACTGTTCTCAGGTTCGTCTTCCCTGCAAAATCTGTCAACCTAGACATAGACTTAAGTACCACCCTCTAATTATCTCCTAGGGAATCCAATTTTTAAAAAAGCCTCAGCAAGCCTTAGGGACTTTATTAAAGACTCTTTAAGATAACCCATGGGAGATAGCAGCACACCCACAGATATCTATCTAATACACCCTCAGAGTAATTTTTTTTTCTCTTTTATAAAGTCTCTTCTGGCCAATGAAGACTCTCAGCTCTTCTTCTTCAACATATGCAGTGTCTCACCCTTCTGATTGCTCTCTGCTCTATCCCAGGTCCACTCCCTTTCCTGATATTACATTCTTTCCCAATTTTGTATGTTGGTAAAATCAAATAACATAAAATACAACATGTAAGTTATTATAAAGTGCACCGTTCAGTGATATTAAATGCATTCATATTATTGGGCGATCAACATCACCATTTATCTTTCTAATTCTTTTCTACGTTTTAAAACTGTAACTCTATATCCTTTAAATATAACTTTCCTTTTTGTTCCATAACCACCTGAAAAGCATCATTACCCTCCCAATTTCTATGGTTTTGACTACCCTAAGTACCCCCATAAAATTGAAATAAGTAGTTGTATTGTTATGACTCACTAAAAGTCACAAAAATGGCATTTTTGGTAGCTAAATTTCCTCAAGATTCATCCATGTTGTAGCATATTCCTAGATCTTTTCCTCCTTAACACTGAATAATATTGTATTATATGGGTATACCACACTTTGCTTATCCAGGAACTAGTGGATGAACACTTAGGTTGCTTTCATATTTTAGCTACTGTGATTATTACTGCTCTAAACACTGGAGTACAAATATTTCTTTAAGACCCTGATTTCAATACCTTTGGGTATACCTCATAGTAAAATTCCTGGATCATGGAGTAATTCTATTTTTCAATATCTGAAAAATTGCCATACTCTTTTGCAAAGCAGCTGTATCATTCTGCATTCCCTCTGACATAGCACAATGGTTCCAACTCCCTCACATCCTCACCAATAGTTGTTTTCTGCTTGTGTATGTGTGTGTGTGCTTGTGTGTGTATGCATGCACACAAATATATAAACATGCATTTAGTGATATGGAGCATCTATTCAAGTGCTTAGTCATTTGTACATCTTTTGGAAGAACCATCTATTGAAGTCTTTTATCCATTTTTGAATCAGGGTGTTTGCTTTTTGTTCAGTTGTAGGAGTTCTCTGTATATTCTGAATAGAAATCTCTTGTCAGATAGATGGCTCTGAAATATTTTCTTCCATCTTGTGGGTTGCCATTTTATTCTGTTTACATTTCTTTGATACACATTTTTTTTAACTTATGTACTGCAAATTGTTTATTTTTTTGTTAGCTGTACCTTTGTTGTTCCTTCGTTTCATATGGAGGAAAACACTGCCAAATCCAATATCATGAAGCTCTTGTCCTGTATCTTCTTCTAAGACTTTTTATATTATTAGGTCTTATATTTAGTTTCTTGATACGTTTTCATTAATTTTTGCATATGATGTTAGGTAAGGGTCCATCTTCCTTCTTTTGCATGTTGACCACAAGACTTCTCAGCACCATGTGTTGAAAATACTATCCTTTCTACTTTGAAAAGTCTTGGCAACTTGTCAAAAATCATTTGGCCATATATCAGGGTTTATTTCTGGGTGTTGTATTCTATTCTATTCTATTGGTCTTGAATAAGGGAGAAAATAGCATAACCTATCCAGGTTGATGAAGAACATAAAGAAAGACCAGGACTGAGAATTAGGAGGGCAATATAAAACAGCAGGGAGTAAAAGACAGTGTGAGAGAAGATCTTGTATTTGCGAGTTCATGGAAATAGGATCATGCTAAAACCACTAAACGCCTGACTTTGAACAATACGGTAAATGTGCCAGCAAGAAACATAACACTTACTCATCTCTGGGAAATATAGTATGGGCATAAAGATAAACTACACACAAATATATTAAAAAGGGAAGGGTTTTCATGGTGTGAGAATATTGTGGCATTTGAAATACAATTTACTTCTGGTCTACCATTGTCTCTAAAATTTATCAAAGTTTATATTATATACAAGCAATTCCAATCCTGGTAATGTGCTTGACAGGTTTATATATGAACTTCAGTAGAGCAGTAAATGTACATTCATAGTAGGACTGTTCCCTAAACCAAAAAACAAAACACAAAAACTGCAAAGACTAGAGCTCACTTTGTCAACACACATACAGATGCAATGATGGTTAACGGTCCGAAAACAGAAGGTGAGCATGGGTGCAACAGGTTAATCCCCAGGCTGGGGTGGGGTGCAGAGTTTGAGGGTAACACAAGTAGAAAAGGCTTTTGTCCTATCCTGATTTTTGAGGTATGGAAATTCACAGGTCACTACCTTCATTTCAAACTGAATGAATGCACTATTCAATTTTTTTAAACAGGCGAAGTAAACATGAGTGATAATAAATTTCAAACTGTCGCTAATCAAATAAGATACAAAGAAAACTTAAATAATATGATTTAAGAATGAAGTAGAGAGACTGTCCAACATGGTATCTTTCAAAGACCCAGAGCTTGATGCCTCTCATGGTCACACCAAAGTCACAACTGTTTACAGAACAGCAATAGATGAAAAAGGCCGGGACCTACCATAAAAGATGTTTTACAGCTAAAGATATAAGGAAGGCACCTCGACAAGACAGAAAGGAAGGGCAAAATCTCAATAGAGTCAAGACCCATACCACCAAGTGGGAGGCCCACAAATGGGAGAATAATTACAATTTCAGAGGTGCTCCCAGGTAGCAAGTGGTATGAAACCAACATCAGGCTCCCAGGCCCAGGGATCCTGTTGTGGAAAGAAGAGTTCCTAGAAAGTTGGGCTTTGAAGACCAGTAGTGCTTATTTTCCAGAGAGCCAGAGGGTTGTGGGAAATAGAGATTCCACTCTTAAAAGATGCTCACAAAATCCCACATGATCTGAGAATCAGAACAGAAGCAGTCATTTGAAAGGATCCCGGGTCACACCTACCTCCTGATCTTGGAGAGTCTCCCAGAGAGGCAAGAGGCAACTACAGCACAGCCTCAGGGACAGAGACACTGGCAGCAGCCATTCGGGGGAGCTCCTTCTACCTCGTGGACGCTGGTACCAGCAAGCATAATTTCAGAATCCTCCCTGTAGCTTATCAGCCTCAGGACCGAGCCCCACCCATTTCCACCAGACTACAGACACAAGTACTAGGATGCTGCAGGCCAAGCAACTAACTGAGCAGGGGCATAGCCCCATCCACCAGCAAACAGGCTGCCTTCAGATCCTCTCAGTGCACAGCTGCACCTGGACATGGGTCCATCCACCAAAAGCCCCAGGACCAGCCTCCACACCTCAGTGGACAGGCACCAGCCCCAGAGTCCCTGGCCCCTCTGACAAGTGAGCCTGCTCTGGCCTTGGAGTCAGCCTCACCATCGGCAGGTGGTAACTGCACAGGGACTGGATGGAGCTTGGACCTACCCAACAGCAAACCTGCTTTAGCAGTGGGATCAGCCTCATACACCGACAGGCACACACCAGCTCCAGGGATACCACAGCACAGCAGCCTGTGTAACCAGGCCACTTAACTGCAGGCCAGAAGCAGCCATGGACTCAGCTGGGTCCTGACCCTGCCCATCAGAATGCCAACACAAGATTAGGGATACCCCCGGCCCTGCAGAGAGCTGTGTCAGGAACAGTGATCCAACACCAACTGTGTGGCTCCTGGGCCCTGCAGCCAGAACGCAGAACCTGTCTCTTCCTCCCAGTAGCCAGCATAGCCCCAGAACCAGTGACTGGGCACTAGCCCTGATATCACCTGGACTGCAATTCTACCCATAAGTGAACCAGCACCAGATTTGGTGTCCCCCAGAGTTGTGCAGCCAGCTGCCTTATGATTTAGTCTCACCAAGCAGCACAGACAGCCTCCATACAAGGCAGAGCCTGGCAAACAAGCAGTCTGGGGGCAGCCAAGCCTACCAGACTACCCACAGTAGTCAGCCCACCACAGAAGAAGAACCCAAGCAGCCCACATAGGGGGTACACCTAGAATATATAGCTCTAGTGACCAGGGGAGAGGGGGCTGCTGGGACCCATAGGACAGCTCCTACAAAAGGCCACTTCCCCAAGGTCAGGAAATGTAACGAACCTACTACACACATAGCAATAAAAACAGGAAGTTAAGAAAAATGAGGTGACATGGAAACACGATCCAAATGAAGGACCAAGATAAGAATTCAGAAGAAGATCTAAGTGAAGTGGAGATAGCCAATCTCCTCAACAAAGGGTTCAAGGTAATGACTGTAAAGATGATCAAAGAACTCAGGAGAAGAATGGACGACCAGAGCAAGAAGTTAGATTTTTTTTAAAAAGAGTTAGACATTAAAGAACAACAAAACAGAGATGAGGAATACAATAACTGAAATGAAAAATACATTAAAGGAAACTACTGTAGACTAAATGATACAGAGGAATGAATCAGAAAACTGAAGTACAGAATACTGGCAATCACTGAAGATGAACGGTAAAACAATAGATTAAAATGAAATGAGGAAAGTTGAACAGACTTGTGAAACAACATCAAGTGTACTAATATTTGCATTATACTGGTCCCAGAAGCAAAAAGGAAAGACAAAGCAGTGTAGAACATACCTGAAGACATGAGTTGAAAACTTCCCTAACCTGGGAAAGAAAACAGACATCCAAGTCCAGTAAACACAGTAAGGCCAAAACAGGATCAACCCAAAGAGGACCACACCAAGACTCATTGTAATTAAAATGGAAAAAAAAATAAAGATAAAAAGACACTATTAAAAGGAGCAAAGGAAAAGCAACAAGTTACAAACATGGGAAATTGCATAAAGTTATCTGCTGACTTTTCAGGATAACCTCTGCATGCCAGAAGGGAGTGGCATGGTATATTTAAAGTCATGAAAGGGAAAAGCCTATAAGCAAAAATACTCTACCCAGCAAGGCTCTCCCTCAGCTTTGATGGTGAGATCTAAAGTTTTACAGAGAAGCAAAACTAAAAGAGCTCAGCATCGCCAAACCAGGTTTATGAGAAATCTTAAAGGGGCTTTTCTAAGTGAAAAAGAAAAGGTCACGATTGAAACATAAAAATTAGGAAAGGAAACTTACTAAAGGAAAAACCTCATTGGTTAAGGCAAATATTCAACAAAGGTAGTAAATCAACCCTGGACACAGCTAATAGGAAGGATGAAAAAAAAACAGTAATAAAATCATCTATATTCACAATAAGAAGTTAAGGGACACACAAAACAAGCAGATGTAAAATATAAGGTCAAATTCAGTAACTGTGGGGGAGCAGAGTAACAATGCAGGGTTGTTAGTGTCCATGTGAAATTAAGAGCTCAGCAACTTAAATAATCACACACACACACACACACACACACACACACACACACATAAACAAAACTGAAAGAAATCCAAACATAATATTAAAGATAGTCCTCCCATCACAGATGAAGGGAATAAAAGGGGAAGAAAGGAACACTGAAGAAATTAAAGAGGGATTCTAAAAATACCCAAGACAAATTAAAATGAACACACAATGATCCAAAATCTATGGGACACAGCCAACACAGTTCACAGGGGGAAGTTATAGTGATACAAGCTTATTCTTAGGAATCAAGAAAAATATCAAATAAACAATCTAACATTACACCTGAAGGAATTAGAGAAAGAAGAAAAAACAAAACTCAAAGCTGTCAGAAAGAAAAATTAAGAAAACTATACCATATGCAATGACATCAAAAAGAATGACACCTAGGAATAAACACACCTAAGCAGGTAAAAGACATGTGCTCAGAAATCTATCAGTCATTGGTGAAAGAAGTTGAAGACAACACTAAAAGATGGAAAAATATAGCATGTGCATCGACTGGAAGAATTAATACTGTTAAAATAACCATACTACCAAAGACAATCTACAGATTTAATGCAATCCCTATCAGAATACCAAAGCATTTTCACAGAACTTGAAAAAGTAATTTTAAAATTTGTATAGAAACACAAAGACCCCAAATAGCCAAACAATCTTGAGAAAGAACACAGCTGGAGGCATCACGCACCTTGACTTCAGACTATACTGCAAAGTGACAGTAATCAAAGAAAAAGGTACCAGAGCAAAAAGAGACACAAAGATCACTGGAATAGAATAGAGATCCCAGAAATAAGCCCACACACTTATATTTAATTGATTTATGACAAAGCAGGCAATATGGAGAAAAAACTGTCTCTTCAATAAGTGGTACTGGGAAAACTGGTCAGCTACATGGAAAAGAATAAAATTAGATTATTTTAGCACACCATATATAAAATAAATTCAAAACTGAGTAAAGACCTAAATGTAGGACCAGAAACCATAAAACCCCTAGAGGAAAATATAGAACATTCTTCAACATAAATGATAGCAACAGTTTTAGGTTCAGTCTACTAAGGCAAATGAAACAAAAGCAAAAATAAACAAATGGGACTTCACTAAACTTAAAAGATTTTGCACAGCAAAGGAAACCAAAGACAAAATGAAAAGACAACCTGCTGAGGGAGAGACCATATTTGCACATGATAAGAGGTTAACATCAAAAAAGATGACCAAGCAAGGGTTCATACCTAAACTACAGAAACAGCACATACAACTCAATATCAAAAAAAACACCCAAAATCTTTTTTAAAAAAATGAGAAGACCTAAATAGACAATTTTTTTCCAAGGAAAAACTACATATAGACAGCCAGAACTCACAAAGATGCTAAACATAGCTAATCGGCAGTAAAATGCAAATCAAAACTATGAGATATATCACCTCAGTCTTGTCAGAATGGCTGTCATCCAAAAGATCACAAATAACAAAGGTTGGTGAGGATGTGGAGAAAGGGAAACTCTTGTACACTCTTGATGTGAATGTGAAGTAGTGCAGCTACTGTGGAAAGCAGAATGGAGGTTCCACAAAAAACGAAAAATAGAACTACCATAATATCCAGCAATTTCACTGTTGGGTATATCAGAAGAAAACAAAAACACTATTTCAAAAAAAAATAACTGCACACCAATGTTCATAACAGTGTTATTTGCCATAGCCAAGATATAGAGTCAAACTAAGTGTTCATCAATAGCTTCGTGGATAAAAAAGATTTTTTATGATGACTTCAGCAAAAAATGAAATTTTGCCATTTGCAAGAACATGGATGGATTTGGAGGGTATTATGCTTAGTAAAATAAACCGCAGAGAAAACAAGCATGGCATGTTATGAGAAAAAAAGCATGGTATGGTATGAGAAAACAAGCATGGTATGTTATCACTTACACGTGGCATCTAAAAAATTGAATACAATAACAACAAAAAAACAGACTCACAGATTAAAGAACAGACTAGTGGTTACCAGCAGGGAGAGACAGGGTGGAGGAGCAAAATAGTGGTAGGAGATTTTGAGGTACAATCCACTATGTATAAAATCAATAATCTACAGTGATGTACTGTATAGCATGGGGAATATAGCCACTCTTTTATAATAACTATAAATGGAGAAGAACCTAAACATTTATGAATCACTATGCTGTACCTCTGAAACTAATATAATAATGTAAAATAACTATAGATCAATAAAATGTAAAGTAAGAAACAATAAAGGGGAGACACAGATTATTAGATAGAAATCAATTAAATAAACACAAGTTTTGGAAATCAAGGAATTAAAAAACAACACGTAAGACACAACATTGGCATTTAAAGTGTACAATCTATTCATTTAAAATAAATCATTTAAGTGGTAAAAAATGGTACCCATTCTCACAATTTTGTATATCTAGGATAAATTATTATCTACAAAAATATGTTACAAATATTCACTCAAAAAGAAAGAGAAAATTGGGATAAACCCATTTTAGTATCCAAATTTAATATCAAAGTCTCTATGCAAAATTGATTTGAATAAGTTCTGTTAGCCACTTCTAGTTTCTTTGTGATGTAAAATCTTTTAAAGCATAAAAATCAGCCTTTCTACATTATTCCATTAGACATACATAGAAGTTAAAAGAAATGAGAAGACAGAACAATCAACCAGGAAGGTGAATTTACTGAGAAACAGTCATTCGTTCTCCCTTCTCCTTTTCTTTTCCTCCTTTTCCAGGTCTCTTTCGGTTCCGATCAAGAGAAATCTTGAGAGTTCTGAGAATATTTCTTTGAGGGCTTCAAATCACCATACCTACATCCTCTGCCACAACTACACACACGGGAACAAAAATAAACCTCTGCTATCTACTCACGTAGGAGGGATTCATGCAAAATAAACTCCTACATGGAGACCAACAGGTGAGTTTTCTACCTGTTCTTTCTAATGTCCTTCCATTATAGTAAATCCCACACATTATGAGGAAGAAACGGTTATGTGAGCTTTTCCTTGAAGTCAAAAAACTTGCATTCATTTCAAGTACCTGGTGATCATAGGGTACAGCCAGGGAAGGTGCCATCCCCCTTGGGGGGAGGGGCGGTGGATGGGCTCCCGCACCCATGCACCTCCTGATGCACAGATTCTGGAGAAACAAAGGGCAGTCACACCGCAGTCAGCCTGTCAGGCTGTCGGGCCACTGGGCAACCCGACCAGCCTGGAAGTGCCCCATCAGTTTGCTGAAAGCAAAACCCTGTCCCCCCTGTGAAGCCAGGCAATTTGGGTCAGAGAGTCAGAGGAGACCGGTAATCAACTCCTCCTCTCTGCTCACCTCCTTGGGGTTACAGCAACCCCATCTCCAAACCCAAATCTGACCCTGGAGTGCCAAACTGGGAGTGGCAGGTGGGCTCTGCCGGTGCTTCAGCGCCCTCTGGAGGTTGTCTGCTCTAATGGCAACTCTCAGCCCTTCCTCCTCCTCCTTCCCTAGTCCTGGGGGCTGCCTTGGCCTCCTGCAGCTGCTGGCCTGAATTCATTCTTCTTTTTTCTCCAATTACAATGAAGTGTCTTACAGAGGTTTGGAATCTCTTGAAGAAGGAAGATCTTTTAGCCAATACACCTTAACCGTGAGAAGTTGGTTTCAAGAATGAACCTGAAATACTGTATTTTTCTCCTGATGATTCCAAGGACAGACAGCTCAAGTTTTCTAAATCATAAGAAAAACCAAGGTAAATATGATATTCTGAGCCAGAGATGAAAAAGCAGTTTTTAGCACCCCCTCCTCATGTCATATGACCGGGATTTAAATCAATCAACTGCCACTGGTTTTTAAATCAAGTGACCCAACTTTAAATCCATCAGCTGCTTCCCTGTAACTCACGTGACTTGGCTTTGAATAGTAACAAATGCAGAGGTATAAAAATGATGTTCTGAACAATAAATGGAAAGACAACATTTTAGAAAGTTTTTTTCCTTTTCGAATGGACCATTCATTGCCTACAGAATAAAGGATTCCCTTGTGGATTTCTTGAACTGTAAACACATACATTGTCTCCGTTGGCTTGATTGACTTAGATTTTGGGTTTTTTGTTGTTGTTGTTGTTGTTAACATCTTTATTGGAGTATAATTGCTTTACCTTGTTGTGTTAGCTTCTGCTGTATAACAAAGTGAATCAACTATTCGTATACATATATCCTCTCCCTCTTGTGTCTCCCTCCCACCTTCCCTATCCCACCCCTCTAGGTGGTCACAAAGCACTGAGCTGATCTCCCTGTGCTATATGCAGCTGCTTCCCAATAGCTATCTATTTCACCTTTGGTAGTGTATATATGTCCATGCCACTCTCTCACTTCATCCCCGCATACCCTTCCCCCTCCCTGTGTCCTCAGGTCCGTTCTCTACATCTACGTCTTTATTCCTCGGCAGCGACTCCTGCTAGGGACGGATACTTCCTTTTATGCTCAGGGAAATCCCCTAGTTTGAATATGATTTGAGTTTGATCCTGTGAAACCATCAGAACTTCCCACCAGAGATAAATGAGGAGATTCTGGCCTTTATTAGTATGCATGATGAACACGGGTGTCCTGGCTGTACTTGCCAACCCTCCTATTTTACCCACCTATTTTTATCCACCTTCCTCCCTGTGAGTACCTTTGACCAACCCTGAGTTCAGACTCCTGACCTATTACAGTGACTTTGTCAGCCTTTCTTTAAAAATGGACAGGTAATAAAACGAATTTAACCTAGAAGCAGCAGCTCAGTAAGGGAAATAAAATCATCAGAAGTTATCTAATCACAACCACAGCCATCCAGGGCTCTGTCTTACCTGCTGGGTCATAAGAATGGGACCTTCCTAAACTTGAAGGGCATCCAATCAAATAAGTAAAGGTCTGCTCACCTCTGGCTCTTGGAGGGATTGCTAGGCACTCTACCCAGTGTATACTAACTGCAAAACACTGTCATGGTTGTGAAACACCTATGTTCCAGGAAAGCTTTTTGGGGTGCATGGGGAAGGTTTCTTTTTGACATCAAGCAAAAAATAAATCACCAAGCTCTTTGAGCACAGGGGTTCTTAAGAGGGCAGTAGAAGGAAGGAATGGGCAGAAAAGACGATCTCCAGTGAAGTGAAGGCCGTTTTTCCAAAAGAGTAGGATTTAGTCTCAGTTTAAGGAGAACACTTTTAAATAGCTGGGACAGCTCCAAACTGCAGTTTAGGGAACGAGTGTTTCAAAAGAACAGTGCTTTAAAAGTCCTGGCAAGGCAGCAAGAGGATGAAGAGTTGGTTTTGCATAGTTTTGAACACAGGAGTAAAGAAGCAGAGGCATCTCTGACTAAAAGGCCCTGAGATCCTATGGCATCAATGGGTCAGTTGCAGGGGCAGGGGGTGTGGGGGGCGATATTTCTCTCTCAACGTCTCCCAGGGCAGCCACCCCTCCCGACCCCACCCCCCCACTCCCTTCACCCTTCCTCCCTCCACGGTTGGGTCCCCAGGGACAGCAGTTTTCAAGCTGGAGCCCTCAGGCACCATCTCTGCTGTCTGGATTCTTCCTGGAGCCTGGCATGTTCTGGGACAGGAAGGCGGGTCTGCAAGGCCGCTGCGGTGCAGTCGGACCTGGAGGCCTGGAGGGGAACTGGAGCCCTGAAGCCCACCCACGTCCTTGAAGCCGAGGGAGGAACACATCCTCCCAACAGTACTTCTCAGGGGTCAGCGTGCTCCCCACCCGACGGTGATCCATACTCACTTGAGGCAGCAAGGACTGCCTCTAACTGGCCCCCTCGATTCCGCCTTAAGGGTCCTCGCACATGTGTGATAGCGCAGGCCCCGGATCTCTTTAGTCAGCTGAGGCCAATGCTGACGGCATCCCTCCAGTCCCATCCCCCAGCCACTCCCTCTGGGACTGTATCTAATAGAAGAAAGAGCACAGAGGAATTGGCTGAATCAAGGGACCTGGGAGCCTGGGGATGAGTTTGAAGACCGAGAACCTAAGGCGCAATTACATATTATTGGAAACTCTTGTGGAGTGTGTGGGGGGGGGAGGTTAGGAGGCTGAGAGGCTGAGTCGACCTGCTGAGTCCAGCCCCAGGACACCACACAGCCCTGTCCCCCTTTCCCTGCCATCAGACAAGCGGTGCCGCAACTCCAGCCGGGACTCTGCACTTCCCCCTCCCTGATTCTCCAGAAGGGCAGGTGGCCCCCCTCTGAGGGCAGGGGCAAGACAACGGACCAAGTCCCCCTGCACTAAGGCGCTACTGGAATCTCTTCCTGAACAGCAGTGCTGGCTTGGAGCGAACCCGTGCACCGCCAAAGTTGGTCTCGTCCTGCAGCTGAGGGACGCAGGCTTTAAGTCAGCTGCCTTGGCTTTAAATCAATCAGTCCCCCCTTTAAGTCAGGTGACCCGACTTTAAATCACTGTGTGCCCCTCAAGCCTGCCACTTCAAAAGTTGGGAACTTCACTTTGATCCCAGCACCTCACACAGCTGAATGCATACTGTAGTCACCCCCAAGCCTGGCTTAGAGGCAGGATATAAGGTAAGGGGATGGGCTGCACACATGGTGAGGAGGGTGCACTTCATGTACCAGAAGGGTCCAGGTACTCTGGGTACAGCAAGCAGTGCACGATACAGCAGCTCCCTGGCAAAGCTGGTGATGCACAGGGGGAGCAGGCACACTCAGGCACGCAGAGGTTCCAGGCCGGGAGCTGTGGCACAGCCAGCCGGGAGGGTGTGAAAGCCGAGGATCGGAGCCTTCTTGAGAAAGGCAGACACAGAGAGAGGATGGATGAGAAACAAAGACCAGATGAAACATGGATTTGAAAAGCACACCCTGCTCTTGAAATTGGGGTGGGATCACCCCAGATTTGAGTCTTCTTACGCCCCAGTACCTAGTGCTTTGGCATTTGCCCAATTACTTATAAAATGTGACTGATAATATCTAAACCATAGACTACTGCATTTGCAGTGGTTTTGCGTGTTTATGTTTCTATAGTGGAATAATCTTTTCTACAAGAAAAATGTACACAATCTGAAATAAATTCAAACCCCTCTTTAAAAAGTACTATATCAGACTTCCCTGGTGGCGCAGTGGTTAAGAATCTGCCTGCCAAGGCAGGGGACATGGGTTCGAGCCCTGGTCAGGGAAGATCCCACATGCCGCGCAGCAGCTAAGCCCATGGGCCACAACTACTGAGCCTGCAGACCACAAATACTGAAACCCGCGCGGCTAGAACCGGTGCTCCACAACAAGCGCAGCAAGAGAAGCCACCGCAATGAGAAGCCCGCGCACCGCAACAAAGAGTAGCCCCCGCTTGCCGCAACTAGAGAAAGCCTGCCCATAGCAACGAAGACCCAACGCAGCCAAAAACAAATTAATTAATTAATTAGTTAACTATTTTAAACAAAAGTACTATATCCTTCTGTACAGCTTCTCTGGGAAGAACAGAGAGATGGCGTAGGAAAGTGAGAAAGACCAATATTTAGTGCACATCTCTCATGCAGGTGCTCTGCTGGCTCACATAGATTTATCCCCACTTTACAAAGGAGGAAATAATCTCAGAGAGGTTTAGTAATTTTCCCAAAGCCAAACAGCTATAGAGTGGCAGAACCAAGATCTGAACCAAGTCTGTTACCTTCAAAGCCTAAGTCCTCATCACAACAAAACTCAATTAATATTTACATTTCTCGAATTACATTGCAACCTGGGGAGTTCTTGGCACAATCCTGAATAAGAGTGAGAAAGAAAGAAAAAGCATTGTTCCTACAGTCAACCCAAATTTTTGGAGCAGCTGCTAGATGCCTGGCCCTTTTTGGGGTTCAGCAGTGATCAAAACAGGAAGAGTCCTGCTTTCATGAACCACGTAGTGGGGAGGAGAGACGGGTGCAACATGGGTGAGGGATTTCACCTTGCTGGACCTCTGTTGTGTCATCTGGAAAATGGGATGGGTGTTCCTCATTTTCTGGGATTGTCCAGCCCTCACATTCTCTGATTCCATAAGAAGCATTTGTTTTCCTGTTTCTTTAAAATTCATTCAGGCCGTGAGCTGTGATGAATGTTGTTAGCTGCTCCCCAAATCACTCTATTCCCACCCTTTTCCTGTGATCAGGTCTTTCCTGAAACATGACTCACAGTCAGTCAAGTCACAGAACCTAAGGGGCACCCAGCAGAAAAATTCCAACCCTTGCTTCCCAGGAGCTCTGCGGTCTACCTGCCAGGTAAACTTAACTCACCTGGCACAAGGTGGCCATCCCTGGTTTCACATCAACATGATCTCAGGCACAAACTTCCTTGTTTTTCCATTTTGTCTTTAAGTTACTTGTTGAAACAACTGCACAAATATGACACAGATATAAAATCAGGCATCTTCTGCCCCCAGTGCCTACTAATAAATGATTTTCTGCCACTTTAATGATAAAGATAGAACATTTCAACATTCTGCTACCCTTATTATTTGTCATTTTTGTTGATATTTCTATTGACTACATCTTTCAATATTTTAACAATGGAACATTTATTTAGGGTGTTCCAGACCCAGCCTTTAGTGGTAAAGGTTTTGTTGTTATATTTCTATTATGTTTCCTTTAAAAATCATTATCCTCTTTAAATGGATTAAGTCAATTCTATAGGCATTTATCTTATGATATTGATGAAATTGATACATAGAGGGCAGTAGTGCAAGTTGATTGGACTTGAGAACCTCTATTAGCACAGTTAAGTATAAATATTATCTATATGTAAACCAAAGTACAGGCCGAGTGAGATTCTCTGACTTTTTTCCACTGTCTGCCCCTCAAGCCTGTGAGAAATGGAATAGTTCTTGCCCTATCAGTAAACAAAGGATGTCACAGTCTTCAGCACTTGCAGCCCTCCAATGTGAGCCGGCGGGCCCTGAGGCACTCAGGATATGCAAATACAGAATGCAGGCCCCAGAGAGCTGAGGTGCATATCAAAGGAAGGAATTCAGTGAGCCCAGGCAAAGAAAAGCGCCGCATTCCTCACCTTGGGAGAGCTGGTTTTCCTTAGTTAACAATCACCTTTGGATGTTCTCCATTACCTGCGCCAGTCCCCTGCCCTGTCCCCTCCCCGCGGTACTTTAGCTCAGGGAGGAAGGAGCGCAGAGGGACTCGGCTGAATAAGGGGGCTGCGCGCCTTGGGAGGAGTTTTCAGCCGCTTTCCCCGCAGTCGGGAGGAGGGGCGTTGACGCTGCAGCCGGACCCTGCGCCTCCCTTGCCCCGTTTCCCCTCAGGACGCTCAGGCCGACACCCTCCCCACGCCCACACGGCCTCGCGAGCCAGGCCGAGGGCAGGGGCGAGAGGAGGGACAGAAGTTCCCTGGGACCAGACGCTGGAGGCCGCTCTTTCTGCACAGCAGCGGCGGGTGGCAGCGAACCCCTGCCCCTCAGAAGCTGGTCTTGTGCTGCCGCCCGGGCACAGGACCAGGCGGAGGGTCGGCGCCCACTTACCCGGCCCGCCGTCCTCGCGTCTGTCATGGCTTCGGCCGCCGGGGCACCTCCAGAGCCGGCAGCCTCAGTGAGGTCGCCCTCCCCTCGGGCTCCGGGGCAGTTCCGTGAAGGCGGAGGGAAGAGACCCCGCCCGAGCCGGGAGTTCCAGGTCTGAGGAAACGCGGGCTCTGTTCAGCGCGCAGTGGGTGGGACCGCTCTGCCCCGAGGCCTTCCGGGAGGGAGCGGGGCGGCGGGGGAGGGAGCCGCCAGGAGCGCAGGGCCCCGTCGGGGGTCCTGGAGGGGCGACCCGGCCTGGGGGCCACGCCCACTGTGGCCGCAGCCCAGGCCTTTTTCCTGGAATCCTACACAAAAACATTAGAAAGATACACAGTCTATAGTAAATACTCACAAATGATTGTTGCTGCTGTGCTCACTATTCTATTAAAGGTGTAAAATCCACAAAACACTTTAAGTTCAAAATTAAATATGAATTTTTACTTTTCTAATTATGTCTCTGATATTCACAGTTGTGGTTAATGAATCAGAGACTGTGGCATCACTAGTTAAAAATGAGCTTGTTAAAAAAACAGAACTCAGGCCCACCGGACCTACTGAATCACAATCTGCACTTTTACAATCTCCCCAGTGTACTCGTGTACCCATGAATAGTTGAAAGGTACATTTCTACCTCGACAGGTCTTTTCTCTATGAGCAATACACGCATTTTATCCAGTTTGATATAAATAAAACACTCAAAAATGCATATGCCTGTGTTGAAACCATCATTTTATCATTTCTTTTCCAGACAAGTATAGTCTCTATACTGGTTTTGTGGATCACATGCCATACTCTTTTCTTGTAGTTAGAAATAAGGTAGAGAAAGTTACTTTGTAAAAAAAAATATATATATATATATATGTATTAGTGGATAATTGAAGACACTCTTCTAAATTAAAGCCTTCTCTTAACTTGCTGTTTTCTTCTTGGGTCATATTATGAACTCTTCCCGTGGCCACATGGCATGTGTACGTTTAATTTCAGGGACTGCTGACATTCCAGGATGTGGCCATAGATTTCTGTCAAGAGCAGTGAGAATGCCTGGACCAAGATCAATGGGAACTGTACAAGGATGTGATGTTAGAGAAGTATAGGAACCTGCTCTCCTTGGGTGAGGATACCTTCCTTCCAGAATTCCTTATCCAACCACAGGGTTTGGAGTCCTTCATTTGTAGAATGTCTCCTGGAATCTTCTGCTTCCTACAATAGGGTTTCAGATTGCAACGTTTCAGGAAAGATTGGGAGTTTGTGGGTATAATTTTTCTTATTCTTTTAAAATTGCAGCCTCCCTTTTAAGATACTTTGTAACTGCTTGGGATGTGTCTATATGAACTGTGTACTATATGCGTCTGTTATAGTCCTTACAATATTTCATTGTCTTATTTTCTCTAACAATTTTCCATGGATTCTTTGGGCTTAAGGTATATTAAAAGGGAGACTGCGAATCTGGGACTTCCCTGGTGATGCAGTGATTAAGAATTCGCCTGCCAATGCAGGGGACCCGTTTCGATCCCCGGTCCGGGAAGATCTCACGTACCACGGAACAACTAAGCCATTGGGCCAAAACTACTGAGTCTGCACGACACAACTACTGAAACCAGTGTGTCTTGAGCCAGTGCACCATTTATTTTTTGGAGAATAAAACCACTTCTGAGTGATTAAAATTTAGGCCAGCTAGTCAAAATGCTTTATCACCTGTTCTTCTCAAACACTGGTCAATGGAACAAGTTTTACTAGGGATAACAGTGTAATTGTATTCTGGAGTTCATATGGGCAATATGGTTTATGACCTTGATGCTGGATCACGACATTTCAACGGTATAACTGCTATTAATTGTCTGTTTGTTCAACGATTAAAGTCTCACGTGATCTGAGTTCAGACTGCAGTCATCCTGTTTGGTTTCTGTCTATTGCAGATTTCTTCCAGTATGAAAGGACAAGAGCAATACGGCTTCCTTTACAAAATGTCTTCAAACTAAATGATGATATAATCTACATTCAATTAATTTATACATACCCTACTGTAGAACAGGGTTCGTTACGGTGGCAGAGCCCGGTAATAATGTAAAACTGAAACTTTTTCTGCACTGGTTCAAGTCCTCTTCCTAAGAATATATTTATAATCAACATTCTTTCACAAATTACCCAATTTAATTCACCATAGCATTCCTCATATTAACTAAATGGAAAATCCTAGGCTATATACAAATCCAGAAAGGGTCAAAAATCATCAGCCCCCAAAGATAATTACAATCCATTGCTGAGGCATTCAAATTACTTACTAAAGAACCACTATGTCCATCAACATCATCAATTTATATATTATTGCCCCAATGCTAGCCTTAACCCTGGCTCTCACAACATGAATTCCTCTTCCCATAACTTATCCACTAATTACTATAAATGCAGGCATATTATTTCTATTAGCCATATCACACCTAGCCATTTATTCCATCCTCAGATCTGGATGAACTTCACATTCAAAATACACACTCACTGGAGCTCTAGGAACAATAGCACAGACAATCATCTCATATGAAGTAATGTAGCAGTTATTCTATTCTCAGTCTTACTGATAAATGGATCATTTACACTTTCAACAGTAATTATTACACAAGAACACCTATGACTAATTTTCTCCTGACCCCTACCCAGAATTTGATTATCTCCGCAGTAGCAGAAATCCAATGAAGCCCCACTTGATTTAACGGAAGTAGCATCAAAACCTGTATATGTCTTCAATGTAGAAAATGTAGCAGGCCCATTCACCCCGTCCCTCCTAGAGAATATGTCAATTTCCCTATAATAAACATTTCCACAGCAATCTATTTTTAGGAGCATTCGACAATCCCTAGGTGCCAGAATTATATACAGCCCAAGTCATCATTAAAACACATCTAACAATCTCCTTTCTATGAATTTGAGTCTCCTACCGACAATTTTGATATGATCAACGCATACATCTCTTATGAAAAGTATTTTTACGACTAACATTAACCTAATGTATATGAGAGTTTTCACTACTTGTCATCATACCAGGCAACCCACCACAAATTTAAGAAATATGTCTGACAAAAGAGTTACTTTGATAGAGTAAATCATAGAGGTTTCAATGCTCTTATTCCTGGAATTGAATTCTTCCTAATAATTTTACATTCTCCATGCTACCTACCACATTACACCACATGCTATATAGTAAAGTTCTCTAAGTAAGCTTCAGGCCCATACCCCCAAAATATTTTTGTATATCCTTCCTGTGCTAATAAACTCTCATGGTTTTTACCATCATTCTACTGACCATTTTCTCAGGAAATATAATTGTATAACCAGCTCACACTGGTTAATGGTATCCCCATTCTAATAAAAAACATGAACCCATAAGCTACAGAAGCATCCAACAAATATTTCCTAAAACAGTCCACCACATCAATACTACTTATAATGGCTATTATCATTAATCTAATATACTCTGGTCAAAGAGCACAATGAATAACAAGAATCTTTAATCCAGCAGCATCCACCCTCATGACAATCGCCCTTGTCACAAAAGTAGGACTTTCCCCATTTCACTTCTGAGTGCCTGAAGTCACACGAGGCATCCCATGAACAGCGGACCTGATGCTATCAACATGACAAATTTGCACCCCTATCAGATTTATACCACATGTCACCATCCATCTACCTAAATATACTATTAATCATAGTGATACTATAAATCATAGCTGGAGGCTGAGGCAGACTTCGCCATACTCACCTGGAAAATATTACACCCTCCTCATCAATTGCCCATATAGGATGAATAACAGCTCTTATAATGTATATTCAGATTATAACAATCCTAAACATACTAATTTATATCATAACAACACTATCTTCTTCTTATTTATGCCCAGATCATGTACTACAAGAGTATCATTATCACACACATGAGATAAAACACCTCCCATCACAATCATTTTCCTCACCATTATAGTATCATTAGGACATCGCCCATCACTATCAGGCTTTCTACCCAAATGAATAATTATCCAAGAGATAACAAAAACGACAACATCATTCTACCAACACTAATAGCCATCATAGCTGTCCTCAGCATATATTTCTACTTGCAGCTAACATACTCCACATCACTAACTATATTCCCTTCATTAAACAACACAAACACAAAACAATTTGAACATACAAAGAAATAACCTTTCTATCATTATCAATCAGAATACCCACACGGTTACTACACACAACACCCATTCTATCGGTGCTGGACTAGGAATTTAGGTTAGTTCAGACCAAGAGCTTTCAAAACCCTAAACAAGTGAAATTTACTTAATTCCTAAAAATAAGGATCGCAAGACTTTATTCTACATCAATTGAATGTAAAGCAAACACTGTATTGAAGCCAAATCTTTAAGAGATTGATGAGTTTTAACCCCAGGAAACTTTAGTTAACTTTCAAATCCTCTAGTCAACTGGCTTCAGTCTACTTCTCCTTCATTTGAGAAAGAAAAAAAGAAAAAAAAAAAGGCAGGATAATCACTGGCAGAATTGAAGCTGCTTCTCTGAAGTTAAAATTCAATTTGTTGATTCACCACAGGGTTTGCCAGAAAGAGGGCTCAATCTCTGTCTTTAGATTTACAGTCTAATGCTAACTCAGTCATTTTACCTCTCTTTATATACTGCTGATTATTTTCAACAAATCACAAAGATATCAGCATTTTATATTTACTATTTGGTGCTTGAGCTGGAGTAGGCAGGCAGCACCTTAATTATATTAATCCAGGCTGAGCTATGCTGACCTGGACCGCTACTTGGAGATGCCCAAATCTGTAAGGTTGTCATAACAGTCC
This sequence comes from Balaenoptera physalus, assembly GCF_965194825.1. Lineage (NCBI taxonomy): Eukaryota > Metazoa > Chordata > Mammalia > Artiodactyla > Balaenopteridae > Balaenoptera > Balaenoptera physalus. Next base: position 100,270 of record NW_028125055.1, read on the forward strand.
CTGCACTTGTAATAATTTTCTTTATAGCTGTACCCGTTATGATTGCAGGCTTTGAAAACTGACTTGGGCCACTAATAACTCGGACACCTGAAGTAGCATTTCCCCCAATAAATCATATAAACTTTTGACTACTTCCCCCATCATTCTTACTCCTACTCATATCACCAATAGTAGAAGCTGGTTCTGGTACCAGTGGGACGGTGTATTCAGCTCTAGCCTGCAATCTGGCCCATGCAGGAGCCTCTGTCGACCTAACTGTTTTCTCCTTACATTTAGCAGGTGTCTCCTCAACTCTTGGTATTATTACTTTTATTACTATAGTCTTTAATACAAAACCAGCAGTCATATCCCAATACCAAACACCATTATTTGTTTAATCTTCCACAACTATAGCCATATTACTATAATTACCAATCTCAGTCCAAGCAGCCAGAATTACCATGCTGTTAAGAGATAGAAATCTAAACACTACTTTCTTTGACCCTGCAGGAGGAGACCGAATCCTATACCAACACCTCTTTTGATACTTTGCTCACCCTGAAGTCTGTATTCATGGCCTAACAGGGTTTGTTATAAACTCACATATCATTACATACTATTTAGGACAAAAATTGCCTTTCAGCTATCTGGGAATAGTATGAGTCATGTCCACTGGTTTTTTAGGAGTTCTCTTGTGGGCCCATCATATGTTTACCATAGGGATAGCTGTGGACTCAGGAACATACTTTGCATCAGCTACCGTAATTACTTCTATCCCTACAGGAGTAAAAGTATCTAGCTGGTTAGCAACTCTTTATTTAATTTTTCTTTTTCTTTTGTTTTTTTTTTTTTTTTTTGGCTGAGTTGGTTCTTGGTTGCTGCGCATGGGCTTTCTCTGGTTGCGGTGAGCGGCAGCTACTCTTCGTTGCGGTGTGCGGCCCTTTCATTGCAGTGGCTTCTCTTGTTGCAGAGCACGACCTCTAGGCGCGTGGGCTTCAGTAGTTGTGGCTTGCGGTCTCTAGAGGGCAGGCTCACTAGTTGTGGAACACGGGCTTTTTGCTCCGCGGCATGTGGAATCTTCCCAGAAAAGCGCTCGAACCCGTGTCCCCTGCATTGGCAGACGAATTCTTAACCACTGCGTCACCAGGGAAGTCCCTGGTTAGCAACTGTTCACGGAGGTAATACTATATGACCTCCCACTATATTATGAGTTTTAGGCTTTAGTTTTTCTTTGTACAGTAGGTGATTTGACAGGAATCATCTTAGCCAACTCATCCCCAGACATTTTCCTCCAGGATACATACTATGTAGTAGCACACTTCCATGACCTAATGTACATGGGAGCAGTCTTCACTATTATAGGAGGCTTTCTACACTGATTCCCACTATTCTCAGGTTATACAGTTAACTCAGCATAAGCAAAAATTCACTTCACAAGTATATTTGTAGTAGTAAATATTACTTCCTGCAGCACTTTCGTGGCTTCTCAGGGATGTCACTACGTTAGTCTGAGTACCCTGAGGCACACACAACATGAAATATTTTGTCTTTAGGCTCATTCATCTCAGTAGCAGCGGTAATGCTAATAATCTTCATACTTTGAAAAGCATTTGTGTCTGAACAAGAAGTCTTAGCAGTGGGAATTGCTACTCCTAACCTAGAATGGTTACACGGATGTCCTCCACCATATCCTACGTTTCAAGATCCTACCTATGTAAATGTAAAATAAGGAAGGACTCAAGTACTTTTCAACCAGTTTCAAGCCAACACCATAACAATTATGTCTTCCTCAATAAATGAGATAAAAGTAAAAAGTGATGTAGCTTTGTCAAAGTTAAATGATAGGCTAAAATCCTGTATATCACTAAGGCATATCAATTTCATCTAGGCTCTCAAGATACAACATCACCGATTATGGAAGAACTTTTACATTTTCTTCATCACACATTAATAGTGATTTTTAAAATAAGTTCTCTAGTCCTCTATATCATTTCACTAATATTGATATCTAAACTCATATGCATACAATAGATGCACAGGTAGAGAAAATGTGAACAATTTACTAGCTATTATTGTAATCTTAATTGCCCTATCATCATTGTGAATCCTTTACATGATACATGAAATCAATAACTCTTCCCAAACCATAAAAAACTATGGGTCAGTAATGATACTGAAGCTACAAATACACAGATTACGAAGATTTAAATGTTGACTCCTGTGTAATCCCCACATCAGAGCTAAAACCAGGAGAATAATGACTAATAGAAGTTAACAACCGAGTAGATAGGGATAGTCATTGAATATTAGTTTCATCTGAAATTGTTGTACACTCCGGAGTTGTTCCTTCTCAGGCCTAAAAGGAGCTGCTATCCCAGGACGCCTAACTTAAAGAATCCTAATATCAACAGGACCAGGCCTATGTTGCGGACAAGAGAGCTCGTTTTCCTGAGTTCAAAGACAGGACAGAGGGATATGGCTGAGATATGGGGTGAATCTGCAGCCCATGGGGATGCACTCTCCAAGCTCCAGTATAGGAATGGGGCCTCTAGGGTCCCAGGCCACCCACCACGCCCTCTGGAGCAGGATCTGGGCAACATTCCCTGTCAGTGATGAGGCAGCCCTAGCACTTGTCACGCCCCGATGTTGTGTCCTATGTGGGCCCCATGCTCTTGGGACCACACCCCACACTCTGCAGGTCCATGCTACAGGGTCCTTCGTGCCTCAGGAGTAGAGACCACACAGCAAGCAGTTCCCTCCGCAACCAGCAGGAGGAGGGGAGTAGAGCAGGGGCACCAGGGGACTCTCACTCAGACAACAACACCCCAGCGGTGCCAGCGGGGACAGTGATGATGCAGATGAGGCACAGACCAAGAGATGGGACCAGAGGACCCAAAAGGCAGCTGGTCAGGTCCTGGCTCACCTGCACCCCGGACACCTTTGTCCCGCATACACCCCCTTCCTCATACACCCTCTCCTTAAATGCAGATTCTTCAGATGCGAACAGGCAGAGCTTCAGACTGAAAGTCAGCTCTTCCAAAATGACCCGTCAGCAAACACTGCAGGATTCCACTCCAGTGGGTGCCCTGGAGTCGACAACTCAGGGACTGAAGTGGATATCGGTGCCAGGGGCAGTGGGAGGGAATGGGGAATGAGACTTTCATGGTTGTGCAATTTTGGTTTTGCAAGAGGAAAAGTTCTAGGGATGGTGGTGATGGCTCCACGAGAAAGTGAATCTATCTGATGCCTCAGAAACGTGCACTTAAAATGGTGATGATGGTAAAGGGTATGTGACGTGTGTTTTATTTCACTTAAAATAAATTCTTAAAATAATGTCTTGTTAATTGAGATTCCATTTCGACTCCCCTTCATCACAAATGTCGGAGGCCCAGACACAGTCCCCTACCTTAGGGGCCATCACGGTACCCTCACAGAGCACGTAGGAGACCATTCTTAGGGGGGGCTAGTCTGTGCTCACCTGACCTCTGTCCAGGGGGACCCAGGCAGTGGTGACCCCCATAGATTAGACATATGATATGCTATAGTCTTAATACGATACCACCAAGTGTTGTCACTCACCGGAACACAGAGCAGCAACCCACTCAAACATGCCTGACCTCATATGATTGTGACAAGATGAAGAGAAGAAAAGGAACCACAGGTTAATCAGGACAACACCCTTAATGCAGAGGTTGGAAATCTCAAAGGGGACAGGACACACTGCAGGCAAAGAGCGCATATGCGGTCTCCCCATCCATGTGATCCTGACCCATGCAGGTATGGTGAGACCCACACAGTCCCCGCACCCTATACCTGGGGCCACACATCCACACTCACCAGGGTGACCCACCTCCCCAGACCCCTCCACCTGGGTCACATGTCCACAGTCCCAGGGTGACCTCACCTCCCCAGACCCTGCACCTGGGGTCACACGTCCCCTTGGTCAGGACACCATGGCTCTGCAGAGGGCTCCCCCAATGTGGAAACAAGCTGGGTCCCTGGGACCTCCTGGGATGGGAAAAAGTGTCAGGTGGGTCTCCTTTCCCCACACTTGTCCCAGAGGAGTCCTCCTCTTCTCACTTTGGTTCTGTGTGATTTTAACTGTTTTTACAGCTTTCATACTAGAGTTGAACACACGACCCTGGTGCTGGCATGCTCAGTCCTTTCTCGTCTCACTTACATGTTGAGAAAACTCACAGGACAGCAGGGCTGAAAGCCGAGGGGCAGCTCTGGACTCTGCTGAGTAGGGACGGTAGACTGGAGGGAGAGCTCAGCAGCAGCCTCAGCTGTCACCCATCGGCCTTTTGCCCGATCTGCGTGCCCTGCAATCAATTCAGCAGCTAAACCTGCTTCCCTATGCACCATGCACGTGCTGGTAAATTGGAATTATTGCCAGGTAGTCCTCCTGAGGATTCTCCACGAGCCCCAGGGAAGGTGAACCTTGCAGGGATTAAGACTAAGGCCCCGACCATAGCACTGACCCTTGGGAGGACCAGGTCACCACACTCAGAAGAGAGGCTGTTACGTAGACAAGCCCACCTCAGCTCCAGACCCCAGACATCTAAGCACTGACATTCAGATGCAGGCACGGAGCTTCCCAGTACTGAGGCCAGGCCGGGTCTCTACCCAGGTCCCCATAGTCCTAGCGTACACAGAACATGGTCAGGTCTAAATCTTCTTATTGTAGACAACACATGGTCAGCTCTAAACATAATCAGTAGACAGGACATGCAGAGGTCTAAATCTACCATGTAGACACAACTTGATCATGTTTAAACTAGCTTAGGGCTGATCTCATAGGAGGTACAGATCACACACATGGGTCTCTTATCTTTGGACACCCACATCAGTAAACTGAACAAAATCTTTGTCATTAAACATTTCAACAGGCAAAACAGAAATGTTCCCAATTTCTCTGGCCACCTGATGGTCAGGATCCACGGGCGAGCCACGAACTTCTTAGAGTGCAGCCCAGTCTGATGCCAGGACAGACAAGAAGTGGCCTGATTCCAGCCTCCCAGGCTTCCAGAAGGAGGCGGCCACACTGGAAGCCCAGGCAGGAGAGTCCTGCATGGTCCGGGCCGGGAGATCCGGTCTGTCCATTCGGCGGGCCGATTCCGGGCGGGGCGCTCAGGGCCGCTGAGAGCCCTGCACTCAGGTCCTGCTTCCCTGCAGCGTGTGCGTGTGTGTAGAGGGGGCGGTGGCTGACGGCTCCCATGGTTCCCGTCCCGGCACCGCGCTGTCTTCGAGGGGAGGCACGGGGAGAGGGAGGGGCACAGAAGCCGTTGGAGAGGAGAACCCACCGCGGAACTCCTTGCACACTGGCTCGCCCCACCCGGAGACCCGCCTGCCCATCGTGGGCCGCATGTCGCCCCCCAGTCCCCCACCCCCGAGGGCAGGGTGCCTGCTCTTTCAACAGCACAGGGTCTCACATGAAGGAGACCCAGTGGGGACTGTCAGCCCCCGACTCCTGATGCTGTGTTTGGGGAGAATGAACCCCCTTGACTGGGCGATGGGACCCTGTGAGGAAAGAGGTGGCGGCCCCATCCAAGTCGGGGCCTGGCTGAGATATGAGGAAACAGGAGCCAAGGGCAGGGCCTGGAGGCCAGGCCAACGGGAGGGGCACCCCCAGCCTTGGCCGGGCTCTCCAACGGTGACATTGTTGCTTTAGGGGACCTGGGACAAGTGACTGAATGTAATGGGAGTCTAAACTGGACCCTGAATGGGGCTTAAAGAAGGTGTGAAGGATGTTACTGAGACAGTGACAGTCATTGGAAGACAAACTCTGTGTCAGGATATCCTGCTCGATCCATTTAAATCCCTGAGATCTGTGACCTTTACGTGGCTACGCAGGATTGTTAGAGCAGCTGCGTGCGGATATATCTGGGGCACAATTCAGTCTGCAGCCAACTTGCAAGTGGTTCCAGCAAACACACAGGTGTGCACACAGGCAGGCACAGCACACACACAAACATATGCACGTGCACAGCACAAATATATTCACACACTAGCATGTGAACACACATGCACCCATATGCCCATGCACACACTAATGTGTGCAAGTTCACATACCTATGCACATGCACAGCATATGTATGCAAACAGGCACACGCACACGCATAGCACACACACAGGGAATAAAGTGAATCCGTAAAGCATTAATTCCTGAACACAAGTGAAGCTGACATGTATTTTTCCCTTTTCTTAGCCTTGATGTTTTCCACAACAAAAAGTTTAAGAAAAAAGTTAATGGCAAATGACTTTTGATTCATAGGACTTTCTGATTTTATTCCACAAATATTATGACAGTAGAAATGAATGTAGCTATTACATGTGTCCACTAATGGATGAATGGAGAAGAAAAACACGGTCCATCAATACAAGGGAATGCTATTCAGCCTAAAAAGGAAGTCAATTCTGACACAGGATGCAGCAGGGATGAACCTTGTGGGCATTATGCTCAGTGATGTAAGCTAGACACAAAAAAACAAACAGTGCTTGATCCACTCATACAAGGCCCCTGGAGCAGTCGGAAATATAGAGACATAAAGTAGGATGTTGAGTGCCAGAGGCTGAGGGAGGGACCATGGGGAGTGAGTGTTTAATGGAGACTGTTTCAATTTTGCAAGATGAAAAAGTTCTGGAGGATGATGGTGGTCAGGTTTGCACAACAGTGTGAATTACTTCCTGACCCTGAAATGTGCACTTAAAAATGGTTAAGATAGTACATTTTATGTTATGTGTACCAGACCACAATTTTTAAAACTTTTTAAAAAACAACAGAAAGTAGTCCATGAATACCACAAGATGCACAACTTCACTAACAACAGAGGGATTAAAGCCATAAGCAAAATACTGTGCATACACCTACCAGAATGGCAGACATGAAAGACATAGTATCAAATATCAGCAGGATGTGGAGCAATGGAAAGCCTGGTACGCAACGGGGAGATGCAACCACTTCTGAAGCAATCGGGCCTCAGATAGCGAAGTCCGTGCACAGAGACCCACAGTGCTCCTCCCAGTTGAACACAAACCCAGCAGCCCTGCACCAGGACACACGGACATGGACTTGCAGCCACAGGAGCCAAACCTGAAGGAACCTGAAGGCCATCACAGACGGATGCAGAAATGAACCATGCACGCTCCTATGAAGGAATATTCCACAGCAATGGAGTACATTTTGTTTAAAGGTGGTAAAAGTATAAAAATTATTTTTTAAAAAAAACTATATTTACAAGATGAAAGAATCTATAATTCTGGCACCTAGGGATTGTCGAATGCTCCCAAAAATAGATTGCTGTGGAAATGTTTATTATAGGGAAATTGACATATTCTCTAGAAAGGACGGGGTGAATGGGCCTGCTACATTTTCTACATTGAAGACATGTACAGGTTTTGATTCTACTTCCGTTAAATCAAGTGGGGCTTCACTGGATTTCTGCTACTGCGGAGATAATCAAATTCTGGGTAGGGGTCAGGAGAAAATTAGTCCTAGGTGTTCTTGTGTAATAATTACTGTTGAAAGTGTAAATGATCCCTTTACCAGTAAGACTGAGAATAGAATAACTGCTACATTACTTCATATGAGATGATTGTCTGTGCTATTGTTCCTAGAGCTCCAGTGAGTGAGTATTTTGAATGTGAAGTTCATCCAGATCTGAGGATGGAATAAATGGCTAGGTGTGATATGGCTAATAGAAATAATATGCCTACATTTATATTAATTAGTGGATAAGATATGGGAACAGGAATTCATGTTGTGAGAGCCAGGGTTAAGGCTAGCATTGGGGCAATAATATATAAATTGATGATGTTGATGGACATAGTGGTTCTTTAATAAGTAATTTGAATGCCTCAGCAATGGGTTGTAAACATCCATGGGGGCTGATGATTTTTGGCCCTTTCTGGATATGTATATAGCCTAGGATTTTCCATTTAGTTAATATGAGGAATGCTATGGTGAATTAAATTGGGTAATTTGTGAAAGAATGCTGATTATAAACATATTCTTAGGAAGAGGACTTGAACCAGTGCAGAAAAAGTTTCAGTTTTACATAATTACCGGGCACTGCCAGCATAACGAACCCTGTTCTACAGTAGGGTATGTATAAATTAATTGAATGTAGATTATATCATCATTTAGTTTGAAGACATTTTGTAAAGTAAGCCGTATTGCTCTTGTCCTTTCATACTGGAAGAAATCTGCAATAGACAGAAACCAACCAGGATGACTCCAGTCTGAACTCAGATCACGTGAGACTTTAATCGTTGAACAAACAGACAATTAATAGCAGTTATACCGCTGAAAGGTCGTGATCCAGCATCAAGGTCATAAACCATATTGCCCATATGAACTCCAGAATACAATTACACTGTTATCCCTAGTAAAACTTGTTCCATTGACCAGTGTTTTAGAAGAACAGGTGATAAAGCATTTTGACTAGCTGGCCTAAATTTTAATCACTCAGAAGTGGTTTTATTCTCCAAAAGATAAATGGCGCACGGGCTCAAGACACACCGGCTTCAGTAGTTGCGGCGTGCAGACTCAGTAGTTGTGGCCCACTGGCTTAGTTGTTCCGTGGCACGTGAGATCTTCCCGGACCGGGGATCGAACCGGGTCCCCTGCATTGGCAGGCGAATTCTTAATCACTGCATCACCAGGGAAGTCCCAGATTCGCAGTCTCCCTTTTAATATACCTTAAGCCCAAAGAATCCATGGAAAATTGTTAGAGAAAATAAGGCAATAAAATATTGTAAGGACTATAACAGAAGCATATAGTATACAGTTCATATAGACACACCCCAAGCAGTTACAAAGTATATTAAAAGGGAGGCTGCAATTTTAAAAGAATAAGAAAACTTTCACCCACAAACTCCCAATCTTTCCTGAAACGTTGCAATCTGAACCCCTATTGTAGGAAGCAGAAGATTCCAGGAGACATTCTACAAATGAAGGACTCCAAACCCTGTGGTTGGATAAGGAATTCTGGAAGGAAGGTATCCTCACCCAAGGAGAGCAGGTTCCTATACTTCTCTAACATCACATCCCTGTACAATTCCCGTTGATCTTGCTCGAGGCATTCTCACTCCTCTTGACAGAAATCTATGGCCACATCCTGGGATGTCAGCAGTCCCTGAAATTCAACGTACACATGCCATGTGGCCACTGGAAGAGTTCATAATATGACCCAAGAAGAAAACAGCAAGTTAAGGGAAGGTTTTAATTTAGAAGAGTGTCTTCAATTCTCCACTAATACATATATATATATTTTTTACAAAGTAACTTTCTCTACCTTATTTCTAACTACAAGAAAAGAGTATGGCATGTGATCCACAAAACCAGTATAGAGACTATACTTGTCTGGAAAAGAAATGATAAAATGATGGTTTCAACACAGGCATATGCATTTTTGAGTGTTTTATTTATATCAAACTGGATAAAATGTGTGTATTTCTCATAGGGAAAAGACCTGTCGAGGTAGAAATGTACCTTTCAACTATTCATGGGTACACGAGTACACTGGGGAGATTGTAAAATTGCAGATTGTGATTCAGTAGGTCCGGTGGGCCTGAGTTCTATTTTTTTAACAAGCTCATTTTTAACTAGTGATGCCACAGTCTCTGATTCATTAACCACAACTGTGAATATCAGAGACATAATTAGAAAGGTAAAAATTCATATTTAATTTTGAACTTAAAGTGTTTTGTGGATTTTACACCTTTAATAGAATAGTGAGCACAGCAGCAACAATCATTTGTGAGTATTTACTATAGACTGTGTATCTTTCTAATGTTTTTGTGTAGGATTCCAGGAAAAAGGTCTGGGCTGCGGCCACAGTGGGCGTGGCCCCCAGGCCGGGTCGCCCCTCCAGGACCCCCGACGGGGCCCTGCGCTCCTGGCGGCTCCCTCCCCCGCCGCCCCGCTCCCTCCCGGAAGGCCTCGGGGCAGAGCGGTCCCACCCACTGCGCGCTGAACAGAGCCCGCGTTTCCTCAGAGCTGGAACTCCCGGCTCGGGCGGGGTCTCTTCCCTCTGCCTTCACGGAACTGCCCCGGAGCCCGAGGGGAGGGCGACCTCACTGAGGCTGCCGGCTCTGGAGGTGCCCCGGCGGCCGAAGCCATGACAGTCGCGGGGACGGCGGGCCGGGTAAGTGGGCGCCGACCCTCCGCCTGGTCCTGTGCCCGGGCGGCAGCACAAGACCAGCTTCTGAGGGGCAGGGGTTCGCTGCCACCCGCCGCTGCTGTGCAGAAAGAGCGGCCTCCAGCGTCTGGTCCCCGGGAACTTCGGTCCGTCCTCTCGCCCCTGCCCTCGGCCTGGCTCGCGAGGCCTGGTGGGCGTGGGGAGGGGGTCGGCTGAGCGTCCTGAGGGGAAACGGGGTAAGGGAGGCGCAGGGTCCGGCTGCAGCGTCAGCGCCCCTCCTCCCGACTGTGGGGAAAGCGGCTGAAAACTCCTTCCGAGGCGCGCAGGCCCCGTATTCAGCCGAGTCCCTCTGCGCTCCTTCCTCCCTGAGCTAAAGTACCGGGGGGAGGGGACAGGGCAGGGGACTGGCGCAGGTAATGGGGACCATCCAAAGGTGATTGTTAACTAAGGAAAACCAGCTCTCCCAAGGTGAGGAATGCGGCGCTTTTCTTTGCCTGGTCTCACTGAAATCCTTCCTTTGATATGCACCTCAGCTCTCTGGGGCCTGCATTCTGTATTTGCATATCCTGAGTGCCTCAGGGCCCGCCGGCTCACATTGGAGGGCTGCAAGTGCTGAAGACTGTGACATCCTTTGTTTACTGATAGGGCAAGAACTATTCCATTTCTCACAGGCTTGAGGGGCAGACAGTGGAAAAAAGTCAGAGAATCTCACTCGGCCTGTACTTTGGTTTACATATAGATAATATGTATACTTAACTGTGCTAATAGAGGTTCTCAAGTCCAATCAACTTGTACTACTGCCCTCTATGTATCAATTTCATCAATATCATAAGATAAATGCCTATAGAATTGACTTAATCCATTTAAATAGGATAATGATTTTTAAAGGAAACATAATAGAAATATAACAACAAAACCTTTACCACTAAAGGCTGGGTCTGGAACACCCTAGATAAATGTTTCATTGTTAAAATATTGAAAGATGTAGTCAATAGAAATATCAACAAAAATGACAAATAATAAGGGTAGCAGAATGTTGAAATGTTCTATCTTTATCATTAAAGTGGCAGAAAATCATTTATTAGTAGGCACTGGGGGCAGAAGATGCCTGATTTTATATCTGTGTCATATTTGTGCAGTTGTTTCAACAAGTAACTTAAAGACAAAATGGAAAAACAAGGAGGTTTGTGCCTGAGATCATGCTGATGTGAAACCAGGGATGGCCACCTTGTGCCAGGTGAGTTAAGTTTACCTGGCAGGTAGACCGCAGAGCTCCTGGGAAGCAAGGGTTGGAATTTTTCTGCTGGGTGCCCCTTAGGTTCTGTGACTTGACTGACTGTGAGTCATGTTTCGGGAAAGACCTGATCACAGGAAAAGGGTGGGAATAGAGTGATTTGGGGAGCAGCTAACAACATTCATCACAGCTCACGGCCTGAAGGAGTTTTAAAGAAACAGGAAAACAAATGCTTCTTATGGAATCAGAGAATGTGAGGGCTGGACAATCCCAGAAAATGAGGAACACCCATCCCATTTTCCAGATGACAAAACAGAGGTCCAGCAAGGTGAAATCCCTCACCCAAGTTGCACCCGTCTCTCCTCCCCACTACGTGGTTCATGAGAGCAGGACTCTTCCTGTCTTGATCACTGCTGAACCCCAAAAAGGGCCAGGCGTCTAGCAGCTGCTCCAAAAATTTGGGTTGACTGTAGGAACAATGCTATTTCTTTCTTTCTCACTCTTATTCAGGATTGTGCCAAGAACTCCCCAGGTTGCAATGTAATTCGAGAAATGTAAATATTGAGTTTTGTTGTGATGAGGACTTAGGCTTTGAAGGTAACAGACTTGGTTCAGATCTTGGTTCTGCCACTCCATAGCTGTTTGGCTTTGGTAAAATTACTAAACCTCTCTGAGATTATTTCCTCCTTTGTAAAGTGGGGATAAATCTATCTGAGCCAGCAGAGCACCTGCATGAGAGATGTGCACTAAATATTGGTCTTTCTCACTCTCCTACGCCATCTCTCTGTTCTTCCCAGAGAAGCTGTACAGAAGGATATAGTACTTTTGTTTAAAATAGTTAACTAATTAATTAATTAATTTGTTTTTGGCTGCGTTGGGTCTTCGTTGCTATGGGCAGGCTTTCTCTAGTTGCGGCAAGCGGGGGCTACTCTTTGTTGCGGTGCGCGGGCTTCTCATTGCGGTGGCTTCTCTTGCTAGCCTTAACCCCAATGCTAGCCTTAACCCTGGCTCTCACAACATGAATTCCTCTTCCCATATCTTATGCACTAATTAATATAAAAGTAGGCATATTATTTCTGTTAGCCATATCACACCTAGCCATTTATTCCATCCTCAGATCTGGATGAACTTCACATTCAAAATACTCACTCACTGGAGCTCTAGGAACAATAGCACAGACAATCATCTCATATGAAGTAATGTAGCAGTTATTCTATTCTCAGTCTTACTGATAAATGGATCATTTACACTTTCAACAGTAATTATTGCACAAGAACACCTATGACTAATTTTCTCCTGACCCCTACCCAGAATTTGATTATCTCCGCAGTAGGAGAAATCCAATGAAGCCCCACTTGATTTAACGGAAGTAGCATCAAAACCCGTATATGTCTTCAATGTAGAAAATGTAGCAGGCCCATTCACCCCGTCCCTCCTAGAGAATATGTCAATTTCCCTGTAATAAACATTTCCACAGCAATCTATTTTTAGGAGCATTCGACAATCCCTAGGTGCCAGAATTATATACAGCCCAAGTCATCATTAAAACACATCTAACAATCTCCTTTCTATGAATTTGAGCCTCCTACCTACAATTTTGATATGATCAAGGCATACATCTCTTATGAAAAGTTTTTTTACGACTAACATTAACCCTATGTATATGAGAGTTTTCACTACTTGTCATCATACCAGGCAACCCACCACAAATTTAAGAAATATGTCTGACAAAAGAGTTACTTTGATAGAGTAAATCACAGAGGTTTCAATGCTCTTATTCCTGGAATTGAATTCTTCCTAATAATTTTACATTCTCCATGCTACCTACCACATTACACCACATGCTATATAGTAAAGTTCTCTAAGTAAGCTTCAGGCCCATACCCCCAAAATATTTTTGTATATCCTTCCTGTGCTAATAAACTCTCATTGTTTTTACCATCATTCTACTGATCATTTTCTCAGGAAATATAATTGTATAACAAGCTCACACTGGTTAATGGTATCCCCATTCTAATAAAAAACATGAACCCATAAGCTACAGAAGCATCCAACAAATATTTCCTAAAACAGTCCACCACATCAATACTACTTATAAAGGCTATTATCATTAATCTAATATACTCTGGTCAAAGAGCACAATGAATAACAAGAATCTTTAATACAGCAGCATCCACCCTCATGACAATCGCCCTTGTCACAAAAGTAGGACTTTCCCCATTTCACTTCTGAGTGCCTGAAGTCACACGAGGCATCCCATGAACAGCGGACCTGATGCTATCAACATGACAAATTTGCACCCCTATCAGTTTTATACCACATGTCACCATCCATCAACCTAAATATACTATTAATCATAGTGATATTATAAATCATAGCTGGAGGCTGAGGCAGACTTCGCCATACTCACCTGGAAAATATTACACCCTCCTCATCAATTGCCCATATAGGATGAATAACAGCTCTTATAATGTATATTCAGATTATAACAATCCTAAACATACTAATTTATATCATAACAACACTATCTTCTTCTTATTTATGCCCAGATCATGTACTACAAGAGTATCATTATCACACACATGAGATAAAACACCTCCCATCACAATCATTTTCCTCACCATTATAGTATCATTAGGACATCGCCCATCACTATCAGGCTTTCTACCCAAATGAATAATTATCCAAGAGATAACAAAACGACAACATCATTCTACCAACACTAATAGCCATCATAGCAGTCCTCAGCATATATGTCTACTTGCAGCTAACATACTCCACATCACTAACTATATTCCCTTCATTAAACAACACAAACACAAAACAATTTGAACATACAAAGCAATAACCTTCCTATCATTACCAATCATAATACCCACACGATTACTACACACAACACCCATTCTATCGGTGCTGTACTAGGAATTTAGGTTAGTTCAGACCAAGAGCTTTCAAAAACCTAAACAAGTGAAATTTACTTAATTCCTAAAAATAAGGATTGCAAGACTTTATTCTACATCAATTGAATGTAAAGCAAACACTGTATTGAAGCCAAATCTTTACGAGATTGATGAGTTTTAACCCCAGGAAACTTTAGTTAACAGGCAAATCCTCTAGTCAACTGGCTTCAGTCTACTTCTCCTTCATTTGAGATAGAAAAAAAGAAAAAAAAAAAGGCAGGAAAATCACTGGCAGAATTGAAGCTGCTTCTCTGAAGTTACAATTCAATTTGTTGATTCACCACAGGGTTTGCCAGAAAGAGGGCTCAATCTCTGTCTTTAGATTTACAGTCTAATGCTAACTCAGTCATTTTACCTCTGTTCATACACTGCTGATTATTTTCAACAAATCACAAAGATATCGGCATTTTATATTCAGTATTTGGTGCTTGAGCTGGAGTAGCAGGCAGCACCTTAATTATATTAATCCAGGCTGAGCTATGCTGACCTGGACCGCTACTTGGAGATGCCCAGATCTGTAAGGTTGTCATAACAGTCCCTGCACTTGTAATAATTTTCTTTATAGCTGTACCCGTTATGATTGCAGGCTTTGAAAACTGACTTGGGCCACTAATAACTCGGACACCTGAAGTAGCATTTCCCCCAATAAATCATATAAACTTTTGACTACTTCCCCCATCATTCTTACTCTTACTCATATCACCAATAGTAGAAGCTGGTTCTGGTACCAGTGGAACCGTGTATTCAGCTCTAGCCTGCAATCTGGCCCATGCAGTAGCCTCTGTCGACCTAACTCTTTTCTCCTTACATTTAGCAGGTGTCTCCTCAATTCTTGGTATTATTACTTTTATTACTATAGTCTTTAATACAAAACCAGCAGTCATATCCCAATACCAAACACCATTATTTGTTTAATCTTCCCCAACTATAGCCATATTACTACAATTACCAATCTCAGTCCAAGCAGCCAGAATTGCCATGCTGTTAAGAGATAGAAATCTAAACACTACTTTCTTTGACCCTGCAGGAGGAGACCGAATCCTATACCAACACCTCTTTTGATACTTTGCTCACCCTGAAGTCTGTATTCATGGCCTAACAGGGTTTGTTATAAACTAACATATCATTACATACTATTTAGGACAAAAATTGCCTCTCAGCTATCTGGGAATAGTATGAGTCACGTCCACTGGTTTTTTAGGAGTTCTCTTGTGGGCCCATCATATGTTTACCTTAGGGATAGCTGTGGACTCAGGAGCATACTTTGCATCAGCTACCGTAATTACTTCTATCCCTACAGGAGTAAAAGTATCTAGCTGATTAGAAACTCTTTACTTAATTTTTCTTTTTCTTTTCTTTCCTTTTTTTTTTTTGGCTGAGTTGGGTCTTGGTTGCTGCGCATGGGCTTTCTCTGGTTGCGGTGAGCGGCAGCTACTCTTCGTTGCGGTGTGCGGCCCTTTCATTGCAGTGGCTTCTCTTGTTGCAGAGCACGGCCTCTAGGCGCGTGGGCTTCAGTAGTTGTGGCTTGCGGGCTCTAGAGGACAGGCTCAGTAGTTGTGGCACACGGGCTTTTTGCTCCGCGGCATGTGGAATCTTCCCAGACAAGGGCTCGAACCCGTGTCCCCTGCATTGGCAGGCGAATTCTTAACCACTGCGTCACCAGGGAAGTCCCTGGTTAGCAACTGTTCACGGAGGTAATACTATATGACCTCCCACTATATTATGAGTTTTAGGCTTTAGTTTTTCTTTTTACAGTAGGTGGTTGGACAGGAATCATCTTAGCCAAATCATCCCCAGACATTGTCCTCCAGGATACAGACTATGTAGTAGCACACTTCCATGACCTAATGTCCATGGGAGCAGTCTTCACTATTATAGGAGGCTTCCTACACTGATTCCCACTATTCTCAGGTTATAGAGTTAACTCAGCATGAGCAAAAATTCACTTCACAAGTATATTTGTAGTAGTAAATATGACTTCCTGCAGCACTTTCGTGGCCTCTCAGGGATGTCACTACGTTAGTCTGAGTACCCTGAGGCACACACAACATGAAATATTTTGTCTTTAGGCTCATTCATCTCATTAGCAGCGGTAATGGTAATAATCTTCATACTTTGAAAAGCATTTGTGTCTAAACAAGAAGTCTTAGTAGTGGAAATTGCTACTCCTAACCTAGAATGGTTACACGGATGTCCTCCACCATATCCTATGTTTCAAGATCCTACCTATGTAAATGTAAAATAAGGAAGGACTCAAGTCCTTTTCAACCAGTTTCAAGCCAACACCATAACAATTATGTCTTCCTCAATAAATGAGATAAAAGTAAAAAGTGATGTAGCTTTGTCAAAGTTAAATGATAGGCTAAAATCCTGTATATCACTAAGGCATATCAATTTCATCTAGGCTCTCAAGATACAACATCACCGATTATGGAAGAACTTTTACATTTTCTTCATCACACATTAATAGTGATTTTTAAAATAAGTTCTCTAGTCCTCTATATCATTTCACTAATATTGATATCTAAACTCATATGCATACAATAGATGCACAGGTAGAGAAAATGTGAACAATTTACTAGCTATTATTGTAATCTTAATTGCCCTATCATCATTGTGAATCCTTTACATGATACATGAAATCAATAACTCTTCCCAAACCATAAAAATCTATGGGTCAGTAATGATACTGAAGCTACAAATACACAGATTACGAAGATTTAAATGTTGACTCCTGTGTAATCCCCACATCAGAGCTAAAACCAGGAGAATAATGACTAATAGAAGTCAACAACCGAGTAGTTAGGGATAGTCATTGAATATTAGTTTCATCTGAAATTGTTGTACACTCCGGAGTTGTTCCTTCTCAGGCCTAAAAGGAGCTGCTATCCCAGGACGCCTAACTTGAAGAATCCTAATATCAACAGGACCAGGCCTATGTTGTGGACAAGAGAGCTCGTTTTCCTGAGTTCAAAGACAGGACAGAGGGATATGGCTGAGATATGGGGTGAATCTGGAGCCCATGGGGATGCACTCTCCAAGCTCCAGTATAGGAATGGGGCCTCTAGGGTCCCAGGCCACCCACCACGCCCTCTGGAGCAGGATCTGGGCAACATTCCCTGTCAGTGATGAGGCAGCCCTAGCACTTGTCACGCCCCGATGTCGTGTCCTAAGTGGGCCCCATGCTCTTGGGACCACACCCCACACTCTGCAGGTCCATGCTACAGGGTCCTTCGTGCCTCAGGAGTAGAGACCACACAGCAAGCAGTTCCCTCCGCAACCAGCAGGAGGAGGGGAGGAGAGCAGGGGCACCAGGGGAATCTCACTCAGACAACAACACCCCAGCAGTGCCAGCGGGGACAGTGATGATGCAGATGAGGCACAGACCAAGAGATGGGACCAGAGGACCCAAAAGGCAGCTGGTCAGGTCCTGGCTCACCTGCACCCTGGACACCTTTGTCCCGCATACACCCCCTTCCTCATACACCCTCTCCTTAAAGGCAGATTCTTCAGATGCAAACAGGCTTCAGACTGAAAGTCAGCTCTTCCAAAATGACCCGTCAGCAAACACTGCAGGATTGCACTCCAGTGGGTGCCCTGGAGTCGACAACTCAGGGACTGAAGTGGATATCGGTGCCAGGGGCAGTGGGAGGGAATGGGGAATGAGACTTTCATGGTTGTGCAATTTTGGTTTTGCAAGAGGAAAAGTTCTAGGGATGGTGGTGATGGCTCCACGAGAAAGTGAATCTATCTGATGCCTCAGAAACGTGCACTTAAAATGGTGATGATGGTAAAGGGTATGTGACGTGTGTTTTATTTCACTTAAAATAAATTCTTAAAATAATGTCTTGTTAATTGAGATTCCATTTCGACTCCCCTTCATCACAAATGTCGGAGGCCCAGACACAGTCCCCTACCTTAGGGGCCATCACGGTACCCTCACAGAGCACGTAGGAGACCATTCTTAGGGGGGGCTAGTCTGTGCTCACCTGACCTCTGTCCAGGGGGTCCCAGGCAGTGGTGACCCCCATAGATTAGACACATGATATGCTATAGTCTTAATACGATACCACCAAGTGTTGTCACTCACTGGAACACAGAGCAGCAACCCACTCAAACATGCCTGACCTCATATGATTGTGACAAGATGAAGAGAAGAAAAGGAACCACAGGTTAATCAGGACAACACCCTTAATGCAGAGGTTGGAAATCTCAAAGGGGACAGGACACACTGCAGGCAAAGAGCGCATATGCGGTCTCCCCATCCATGTGATCCTGACCCATGCAGGTATGGTGAGACCCACACAGTCCCCTCACCCTATACCTGGGGCCACACATCCACACTCACCAGGGTGACCCACCTCCCCAGACCCCTCCACCTGGGTCACATGTCCACAGTCCCAGGGTGACCTCACCTCCCCAGACCCTGCACCTGGGGTCACACGTCCCCTTGGTCAGGACACCATGGCTCTGCAGAGGGCTTCCCCAATGTGGAAACAAGCTGGGTCCCTGGGACCTCCTGGGATGGGAAAAAGTGTCAGGTGGGTCTCCTTTCCCCACACTTGTCCCAGAGGAGTCCTCCTCTTCTCACTTTGGTTCTGTGTGATTTTAACTGTTTTTACAGCTTTCATACTAGAGTTGAACACACGACCCTGGTGCTGGCATGCTCAGTCCTTTCTCGTCTCACTTACATGTTGAGAAAACTCACAGGACAGCAGGGCTGAAAGCCGAGGGGCAGCTCTGGACTCTGCTGAGTAGGGACGGTAGACTGGAGGGAGAGCTCAGCAGCAGCCTCAGCTGTCACCCATCGGCCTTTTGCCCGATCTGCGTGCCCTGCAATCAATTCAGCAGCTAAACCTGCTTCCCTATGCACCATGCACGTGCTGGTAAATTGGAATTATTGCCAGGTAGTCCTCCTGAGGATTCTCCACGAGCCCCAGGGAAGGTGAACCTTGCAGGGATTAAGACTAAGGCCCCGACCATAGCACTGACCCTTGGGAGGACCAGGTCACCACACTCAGAAGAGAGGCTGTTACGTAGACAAGCCCACCTCAGCTCCAGACCCCAGACATCTAAGCACTGACATTCAGATGCAGGCACGGAGCTTCCCAGTACTGAGGCCAGGCCGGGTCTCTACCCAGGTCCCCATAGTCCTAGCGTACACAGAACATGGTCAGGTCTAAATCTTCTTATTGTAGACAACACATGGTCAGCTCTAAACATAATCAGTAGACAGGACATGCAGAGGTCTAAATCTACCATGTAGACACAACTTGATCATGTTTAAACTAGCTTAGGGCTGATCTCATAGGAGGTACAGATCACACACATGGGTCTCTTATCTTTGGACACCCACATCAGTAAACTGAACAAAATCTTTGTCATTAAACATTTCAACAGGCAAAACAGAAATGTTCCCAATTTCTCTGGCCACCTGATGGTCAGGATCCACGGGCGAGCCACGAACTTCTTAGAGTGCAGCCCAGTCTGATGCCAGGACAGACAAGAAGTGGCCTGATTCCAGCCTCCCAGGCTTCCAGAAGGAGGCGGCCACACTGGAAGCCCAGGCAGGAGAGTCCTGCATGGTCCGGGCCGGGAGATCCGGTCTGTCCATTCGGCGGGCCGATTCCGGGCGGGGCGCTCAGGGCCGCTGAGAGCCCTGCACTCAGGTCCTGCTTCCCTGCAGCGTGTGCGTGTGCGTGTGCGTGTGTGTAGAGGGGGCGGTGGCTGACGGCTCCCATGGTTCCCGTCCCGGCACCGCGCTGTCTTCGAGGGGAGGCACGGGGAGAGGGAGGGGCACAGAAGCCGTTGGAGAGGAGAACCCACCGCGGAACTCCTTGCACACTGGCTCGCCCCACCCGGAGACCCGCCTGCCCATCGTGGGCCGCATGTCGCCCCCCAGTCCCCCACCCCCGAGGGCAGGGTGCCTGCTCTTTCAACAGCACAGGGTCTCACATGAAGGAGACCCAGTGGGGACTGTCAGCCCCCGACTCCTGATGCTGTGTTTGGGGAGAATGAACCCCCTTGACTGGGCGATGGGACCCTGTGAGGAAAGAGGTGGCGGCCCCATCCAAGTCGGGGCCTGGCTGAGATATGAGGAAACAGGAGCCAAGGGCAGGGCCTGGAGGCCAGGCCAACGGGAGGGGCACCCCCAGCCTTGGCCGGGCTCTCCAACGGTGACATTGTTGCTTTAGGGGACCTGGGACAAGTGACTGAATGTAATGGGAGTCTAAACTGGACCCTGAATGGGGCTTAAAGAAGGTGTGAAGGATGTTACTGAGACAGTGACAGTCATTGGAAGACAAACTCTGTGTCAGGATATCCTGCTCGATCCATTTAAATCCCTGAGATCTGTGACCTTTACGTGGCTACGCAGGATTGTTACAGCAGCTGCGTGCGGATATATCTGGGGCACAATTCAGTCTGCAGCCAACTTGCAAGTGGTTCCAGCAAACACACAGGTGTGCACACAGGCAGGCACAGCACACACACAAACATATGCACGTGCACAGCACAAATATATTCACACACTAGCATGTGAACACACATGCACCCATATGCCCATGCACACACTAATGTGTGCAAGTTCACATACCTATGCACATGCACAGCATATGTATGCAAACAGGCACACGCACACGCATAGCACACACACAGGGAATAAAGTGAATCCGTAAAGCATTAATTCCTGAACACAAGTGAAGCTGACATGTATTTTTCCCTTTTCTTAGCCTTGATGTTTTCCACAACAAAAAGTTTAAGAAAAAAGTTAATGGCAAATGACTTTTGATTCATAGGACTTTCTGATTTTATTCCACAAATATTATGACAGTAGAAATGAATGTAGCTATTACATGTGTCCACTAATGGATGAATGGAGAAGAAAAACACGGTCCATCAATACAAGGGAATGCTATTCAGCCTAAAAAGGAAGTCAATTCTGACACAGGATGCAGCAGGGATGAACCTTGTGGGCATTATGCTCAGTGATGTAAGCTAGACACAAAAAAACAAACAGTGCTTGATCCACTCATACAAGGCCCCTGGAGCAGTCGGAAATATAGAGACATAAAGTAGGATGTTGAGTGCCAGAGGCTGAGGGAGGGACCATGGGGAGTGAGTGTTTAATGGAGACTGTTTCAATTTTGCAAGATGAAAAAGTTCTGGAGGATGATGGTGGTCAGGTTTGCACAACAGTGTGAATTACTTCCTGACCCTGAAATGTGCACTTAAAAATGGTTAAGATAGTACATTTTATGTTATGTGTACCAGACCACAATTTTTAAAACTTTTTAAAAAACAACAGAAAGTAGTCCATGAATACCACAAGATGCACAACTTCACTAACAACAGAGGGATTAAAGCCATAAGCAAAATACTGTGCATACACCTACCAGAATGGCAGACATGAAAGACATAGTATCAAATATCAGCAGGATGTGGAGCAATGGAAAGCCTGGTACGCAACGGGGAGATGCAACCACTTCTGAAGCAATCGGGCCTCAGATAGCGAAGTCCGTGCACAGAGACCCACAGTGCTCCTCCCAGTTGAACACAAACCCAGCAGCCCTGCACCAGGACACACGGACATGGACTTGCAGCCACAGGAGCCAAACCTGAAGGAACCTGAAGGCCATCACAGACGGATGCAGAAATGAACCATGCACGCTCCTATGAAGGAATATTCCACAGCAATGGAGTACATTTTGTTTAAAGGTGGTAAAAGTATAAAAATTATTTTTTAAAAAAAACTATATTTACAAGATGAAAGAATCTATAATTCTGGCACCTAGGGATTGTCGAATGCTCCCAAAAATAGATTGCTGTGGAAATGTTTATTATAGGGAAATTGACATATTCTCTAGAAAGGACGGGGTGAATGGGCCTGCTACATTTTCTACATTGAAGACATGTACAGGTTTTGATTCTACTTCCGTTAAATCAAGTGGGGCTTCACTGGATTTCTGCTACTGCGGAGATAATCAAATTCTGGGTAGGGGTCAGGAGAAAATTAGTCCTAGGTGTTCTTGTGTAATAATTACTGTTGAAAGTGTAAATGATCCCTTTACCAGTAAGACTGAGAATAGAATAACTGCTACATTACTTCATATGAGATGATTGTCTGTGCTATTGTTCCTAGAGCTCCAGTGAGTGAGTATTTTGAATGTGAAGTTCATCCAGATCTGAGGATGGAATAAATGGCTAGGTGTGATATGGCTAATAGAAATAATATGCCTACATTTATATTAATTAGTGGATAAGATATGGGAACAGGAATTCATGTTGTGAGAGCCAGGGTTAAGGCTAGCATTGGGGCAATAATATATAAATTGATGATGTTGATGGACATAGTGGTTCTTTAATAAGTAATTTGAATGCCTCAGCAATGGGTTGTAAACATCCATGGGGGCTGATGATTTTTGGCCCTTTCTGGATATGTATATAGCCTAGGATTTTCCATTTAGTTAATATGAGGAATGCTATGGTGAATTAAATTGGGTAATTTGTGAAAGAATGCTGATTATAAACATATTCTTAGGAAGAGGACTTGAACCAGTGCAGAAAAAGTTTCAGTTTTACATAATTACCGGGCACTGCCAGCATAACGAACCCTGTTCTACAGTAGGGTATGTATAAATTAATTGAATGTAGATTATATCATCATTTAGTTTGAAGACATTTTGTAAAGTAAGCCGTATTGCTCTTGTCCTTTCATACTGGAAGAAATCTGCAATAGACAGAAACCAACCAGGATGACTCCAGTCTGAACTCAGATCACGTGAGACTTTAATCGTTGAACAAACAGACAATTAATAGCAGTTATACCGCTGAAAGGTCGTGATCCAGCATCAAGGTCATAAACCATATTGCCCATATGAACTCCAGAATACAATTACACTGTTATCCCTAGTAAAACTTGTTCCATTGACCAGTGTTTTAGAAGAACAGGTGATAAAGCATTTTGACTAGCTGGCCTAAATTTTAATCACTCAGAAGTGGTTTTATTCTCCAAAAGATAAATGGCGCACGGGCTCAAGACACACCGGCTTCAGTAGTTGCGGCGTGCAGACTCAGTAGTTGTGGCCCACTGGCTTAGTTGTTCCGTGGCACGTGAGATCTTCCCGGACCGGGGATCGAACCGGGTCCCCTGCATTGGCAGGCGAATTCTTAATCACTGCATCACCAGGGAAGTCCCAGATTCGCAGTCTCCCTTTTAATATACCTTAAGCCCAAAGAATCCATGGAAAATTGTTAGAGAAAATAAGGCAATAAAATATTGTAAGGACTATAACAGAAGCATATAGTATACAGTTCATATAGACACACCCCAAGCAGTTACAAAGTATATTAAAAGGGAGGCTGCAATTTTAAAAGAATAAGAAAACTTTCACCCACAAACTCCCAATCTTTCCTGAAACGTTGCAATCTGAACCCCTATTGTAGGAAGCAGAAGATTCCAGGAGACATTCTACAAATGAAGGACTCCAAACCCTGTGGTTGGATAAGGAATTCTGGAAGGAAGGTATCCTCACCCAAGGAGAGCAGGTTCCTATACTTCTCTAACATCACATCCCTGTACAATTCCCGTTGATCTTGCTCGAGGCATTCTCACTCCTCTTGACAGAAATCTATGGCCACATCCTGGGATGTCAGCAGTCCCTGAAATTCAACGTACACATGCCATGTGGCCACTGGAAGAGTTCATAATATGACCCAAGAAGAAAACAGCAAGTTAAGGGAAGGTTTTAATTTAGAAGAGTGTCTTCAATTCTCCACTAATACATATATATATATTTTTTACAAAGTAACTTTCTCTACCTTATTTCTAACTACAAGAAAAGAGTATGGCATGTGATCCACAAAACCAGTATAGAGACTATACTTGTCTGGAAAAGAAATGATAAAATGATGGTTTCAACACAGGCATATGCATTTTTGAGTGTTTTATTTATATCAAACTGGATAAAATGTGTGTATTTCTCATAGGGAAAAGACCTGTCGAGGTAGAAATGTACCTTTCAACTATTCATGGGTACACGAGTACACTGGGGAGATTGTAAAATTGCAGATTGTGATTCAGTAGGTCCGGTGGGCCTGAGTTCTATTTTTTTAACAAGCTCATTTTTAACTAGTGATGCCACAGTCTCTGATTCATTAACCACAACTGTGAATATCAGAGACATAATTAGAAAGGTAAAAATTCATATTTAATTTTGAACTTAAAGTGTTTTGTGGATTTTACACCTTTAATAGAATAGTGAGCACAGCAGCAACAATCATTTGTGAGTATTTACTATAGACTGTGTATCTTTCTAATGTTTTTGTGTAGGATTCCAGGAAAAAGGTCTGGGCTGCGGCCACAGTGGGCGTGGCCCCCAGGCCGGGTCGCCCCTCCAGGACCCCCGACGGGGCCCTGCGCTCCTGGCGGCTCCCTCCCCCGCCGCCCCGCTCCCTCCCGGAAGGCCTCGGGGCAGAGCGGTCCCACCCACTGCGCGCTGAACAGAGCCCGCGTTTCCTCAGAGCTGGAACTCCCGGCTCGGGCGGGGTCTCTTCCCTCTGCCTTCACGGAACTGCCCCGGAGCCCGAGGGGAGGGCGACCTCACTGAGGCTGCCGGCTCTGGAGGTGCCCCGGCGGCCGAAGCCATGACAGTCGCGGGGACGGCGGGCCGGGTAAGTGGGCGCCGACCCTCCGCCTGGTCCTGTGCCCGGGCGGCAGCACAAGACCAGCTTCTGAGGGGCAGGGGTTCGCTGCCACCCGCCGCTGCTGTGCAGAAAGAGCGGCCTCCAGCGTCTGGTCCCCGGGAACTTCGGTCCGTCCTCTCGCCCCTGCCCTCGGCCTGGCTCGCGAGGCCTGGTGGGCGTGGGGAGGGGGTCGGCTGAGCGTCCTGAGGGGAAACGGGGTAAGGGAGGCGCAGGGTCCGGCTGCAGCGTCAGCGCCCCTCCTCCCGACTGTGGGGAAAGCGGCTGAAAACTCCTTCCGAGGCGCGCAGGCCCCGTATTCAGCCGAGTCCCTCTGCGCTCCTTCCTCCCTGAGCTAAAGTACCGGGGGGAGGGGACAGGGCAGGGGACTGGCGCAGGTAATGGGGACCATCCAAAGGTGATTGTTAACTAAGGAAAACCAGCTCTCCCAAGGTGAGGAATGCGGCGCTTTTCTTTGCCTGGTCTCACTGAAATCCTTCCTTTGATATGCACCTCAGCTCTCTGGGGCCTGCATTCTGTATTTGCATATCCTGAGTGCCTCAGGGCCCGCCGGCTCACATTGGAGGGCTGCAAGTGCTGAAGACTGTGACATCCTTTGTTTACTGATAGGGCAAGAACTATTCCATTTCTCACAGGCTTGAGGGGCAGACAGTGGAAAAAAGTCAGAGAATCTCACTCGGCCTGTACTTTGGTTTACATATAGATAATATGTATACTTAACTGTGCTAATAGAGGTTCTCAAGTCCAATCAACTTGTACTACTGCCCTCTATGTATCAATTTCATCAATATCATAAGATAAATGCCTATAGAATTGACTTAATCCATTTAAATAGGATAATGATTTTTAAAGGAAACATAATAGAAATATAACAACAAAACCTTTACCACTAAAGGCTGGGTCTGGAACACCCTAGATAAATGTTTCATTGTTAAAATATTGAAAGATGTAGTCAATAGAAATATCAACAAAAATGACAAATAATAAGGGTAGCAGAATGTTGAAATGTTCTATCTTTATCATTAAAGTGGCAGAAAATCATTTATTAGTAGGCACTGGGGGCAGAAGATGCCTGATTTTATATCTGTGTCATATTTGTGCAGTTGTTTCAACAAGTAACTTAAAGACAAAATGGAAAAACAAGGAGGTTTGTGCCTGAGATCATGCTGATGTGAAACCAGGGATGGCCACCTTGTGCCAGGTGAGTTAAGTTTACCTGGCAGGTAGACCGCAGAGCTCCTGGGAAGCAAGGGTTGGAATTTTTCTGCTGGGTGCCCCTTAGGTTCTGTGACTTGACTGACTGTGAGTCATGTTTCGGGAAAGACCTGATCACAGGAAAAGGGTGGGAATAGAGTGATTTGGGGAGCAGCTAACAACATTCATCACAGCTCACGGCCTGAAGGAGTTTTAAAGAAACAGGAAAACAAATGCTTCTTATGGAATCAGAGAATGTGAGGGCTGGACAATCCCAGAAAATGAGGAACACCCATCCCATTTTCCAGATGACAAAACAGAGGTCCAGCAAGGTGAAATCCCTCACCCAAGTTGCACCCGTCTCTCCTCCCCACTACGTGGTTCATGAGAGCAGGACTCTTCCTGTCTTGATCACTGCTGAACCCCAAAAAGGGCCAGGCGTCTAGCAGCTGCTCCAAAAATTTGGGTTGACTGTAGGAACAATGCTATTTCTTTCTTTCTCACTCTTATTCAGGATTGTGCCAAGAACTCCCCAGGTTGCAATGTAATTCGAGAAATGTAAATATTGAGTTTTGTTGTGATGAGGACTTAGGCTTTGAAGGTAACAGACTTGGTTCAGATCTTGGTTCTGCCACTCCATAGCTGTTTGGCTTTGGTAAAATTACTAAACCTCTCTGAGATTATTTCCTCCTTTGTAAAGTGGGGATAAATCTATCTGAGCCAGCAGAGCACCTGCATGAGAGATGTGCACTAAATATTGGTCTTTCTCACTCTCCTACGCCATCTCTCTGTTCTTCCCAGAGAAGCTGTACAGAAGGATATAGTACTTTTGTTTAAAATAGTTAACTAATTAATTAATTAATTTGTTTTTGGCTGCGTTGGGTCTTCGTTGCTATGGGCAGGCTTTCTCTAGTTGCGGCAAGCGGGGGCTACTCTTTGTTGCGGTGCGCGGGCTTCTCATTGCGGTGGCTTCTCTTGCTAGCCTTAACCCCAATGCTAGCCTTAACCCTGGCTCTCACAACATGAATTCCTCTTCCCATATCTTATGCACTAATTAATATAAAAGTAGGCATATTATTTCTGTTAGCCATATCACACCTAGCCATTTATTCCATCCTCAGATCTGGATGAACTTCACATTCAAAATACTCACTCACTGGAGCTCTAGGAACAATAGCACAGACAATCATCTCATATGAAGTAATGTAGCAGTTATTCTATTCTCAGTCTTACTGATAAATGGATCATTTACACTTTCAACAGTAATTATTGCACAAGAACACCTATGACTAATTTTCTCCTGACCCCTACCCAGAATTTGATTATCTCCGCAGTAGGAGAAATCCAATGAAGCCCCACTTGATTTAACGGAAGTAGCATCAAAACCCGTATATGTCTTCAATGTAGAAAATGTAGCAGGCCCATTCACCCCGTCCCTCCTAGAGAATATGTCAATTTCCCTGTAATAAACATTTCCACAGCAATCTATTTTTAGGAGCATTCGACAATCCCTAGGTGCCAGAATTATATACAGCCCAAGTCATCATTAAAACACATCTAACAATCTCCTTTCTATGAATTTGAGCCTCCTACCTACAATTTTGATATGATCAAGGCATACATCTCTTATGAAAAGTTTTTTTACGACTAACATTAACCCTATGTATATGAGAGTTTTCACTACTTGTCATCATACCAGGCAACCCACCACAAATTTAAGAAATATGTCTGACAAAAGAGTTACTTTGATAGAGTAAATCACAGAGGTTTCAATGCTCTTATTCCTGGAATTGAATTCTTCCTAATAATTTTACATTCTCCATGCTACCTACCACATTACACCACATGCTATATAGTAAAGTTCTCTAAGTAAGCTTCAGGCCCATACCCCCAAAATATTTTTGTATATCCTTCCTGTGCTAATAAACTCTCATTGTTTTTACCATCATTCTACTGATCATTTTCTCAGGAAATATAATTGTATAACAAGCTCACACTGGTTAATGGTATCCCCATTCTAATAAAAAACATGAACCCATAAGCTACAGAAGCATCCAACAAATATTTCCTAAAACAGTCCACCACATCAATACTACTTATAAAGGCTATTATCATTAATCTAATATACTCTGGTCAAAGAGCACAATGAATAACAAGAATCTTTAATACAGCAGCATCCACCCTCATGACAATCGCCCTTGTCACAAAAGTAGGACTTTCCCCATTTCACTTCTGAGTGCCTGAAGTCACACGAGGCATCCCATGAACAGCGGACCTGATGCTATCAACATGACAAATTTGCACCCCTATCAGTTTTATACCACATGTCACCATCCATCAACCTAAATATACTATTAATCATAGTGATATTATAAATCATAGCTGGAGGCTGAGGCAGACTTCGCCATACTCACCTGGAAAATATTACACCCTCCTCATCAATTGCCCATATAGGATGAATAACAGCTCTTATAATGTATATTCAGATTATAACAATCCTAAACATACTAATTTATATCATAACAACACTATCTTCTTCTTATTTATGCCCAGATCATGTACTACAAGAGTATCATTATCACACACATGAGATAAAACACCTCCCATCACAATCATTTTCCTCACCATTATAGTATCATTAGGACATCGCCCATCACTATCAGGCTTTCTACCCAAATGAATAATTATCCAAGAGATAACAAAACGACAACATCATTCTACCAACACTAATAGCCATCATAGCAGTCCTCAGCATATATGTCTACTTGCAGCTAACATACTCCACATCACTAACTATATTCCCTTCATTAAACAACACAAACACAAAACAATTTGAACATACAAAGCAATAACCTTCCTATCATTACCAATCATAATACCCACACGATTACTACACACAACACCCATTCTATCGGTGCTGTACTAGGAATTTAGGTTAGTTCAGACCAAGAGCTTTCAAAAACCTAAACAAGTGAAATTTACTTAATTCCTAAAAATAAGGATTGCAAGACTTTATTCTACATCAATTGAATGTAAAGCAAACACTGTATTGAAGCCAAATCTTTACGAGATTGATGAGTTTTAACCCCAGGAAACTTTAGTTAACAGGCAAATCCTCTAGTCAACTGGCTTCAGTCTACTTCTCCTTCATTTGAGATAGAAAAAAAGAAAAAAAAAAAGGCAGGAAAATCACTGGCAGAATTGAAGCTGCTTCTCTGAAGTTACAATTCAATTTGTTGATTCACCACAGGGTTTGCCAGAAAGAGGGCTCAATCTCTGTCTTTAGATTTACAGTCTAATGCTAACTCAGTCATTTTACCTCTGTTCATACACTGCTGATTATTTTCAACAAATCACAAAGATATCGGCATTTTATATTCAGTATTTGGTGCTTGAGCTGGAGTAGCAGGCAGCACCTTAATTATATTAATCCAGGCTGAGCTATGCTGACCTGGACCGCTACTTGGAGATGCCCAGATCTGTAAGGTTGTCATAACAGTCCCTGCACTTGTAATAATTTTCTTTATAGCTGTACCCGTTATGATTGCAGGCTTTGAAAACTGACTTGGGCCACTAATAACTCGGACACCTGAAGTAGCATTTCCCCCAATAAATCATATAAACTTTTGACTACTTCCCCCATCATTCTTACTCTTACTCATATCACCAATAGTAGAAGCTGGTTCTGGTACCAGTGGAACCGTGTATTCAGCTCTAGCCTGCAATCTGGCCCATGCAGTAGCCTCTGTCGACCTAACTCTTTTCTCCTTACATTTAGCAGGTGTCTCCTCAATTCTTGGTATTATTACTTTTATTACTATAGTCTTTAATACAAAACCAGCAGTCATATCCCAATACCAAACACCATTATTTGTTTAATCTTCCCCAACTATAGCCATATTACTACAATTACCAATCTCAGTCCAAGCAGCCAGAATTGCCATGCTGTTAAGAGATAGAAATCTAAACACTACTTTCTTTGACCCTGCAGGAGGAGACCGAATCCTATACCAACACCTCTTTTGATACTTTGCTCACCCTGAAGTCTGTATTCATGGCCTAACAGGGTTTGTTATAAACTAACATATCATTACATACTATTTAGGACAAAAATTGCCTCTCAGCTATCTGGGAATAGTATGAGTCACGTCCACTGGTTTTTTAGGAGTTCTCTTGTGGGCCCATCATATGTTTACCTTAGGGATAGCTGTGGACTCAGGAGCATACTTTGCATCAGCTACCGTAATTACTTCTATCCCTACAGGAGTAAAAGTATCTAGCTGATTAGAAACTCTTTACTTAATTTTTCTTTTTCTTTTCTTTCCTTTTTTTTTTTTGGCTGAGTTGGGTCTTGGTT